>NC_092754.1:50444107-50744107 GCF_047496795.1 Chiloscyllium punctatum | reverse complement strand
TGGACTCGGGGGGATAGGACAGTGTCGAGGTTGGTAGAGATGAGTTTAGTGGGGCAGGAGCATGCTGAGACAATGGGTCGGCCAGGGTGGTCAGGCTTGTGGATCTTGGGAAGGAGGTAGAACCGGGCAGTGTGGGGTTCCTGGACTATGAGGTTGGAAGCTGTGGGTGGGAGATCTCCTGAGGTGATGAGTTTCTGTATGGTCTGGGAGATGATGGTTTGGTGATGGGGGGTGGGGTCATGGTCGAGGGAGCAGTAGGCAGAGGTGTCCTCGAGTTGGCGTTTGGCTTCAGCGGTGCAGAGGTCAGTGCGCCAGACTACCACTGCGCCCCCTTTATCCGCTGGCTTGATGGTGAGGTTGGGATTGGAGCAGAGGGATTGGAGGGCTGCGTTTTGTGAGGGTGAGAGGTTGGAGTGGGGGAGGGGGGACGACAGGTTGAGGCGGTTAATGTCCCGGCGGCAGTTGGAAATGAAGAGGTCGAGGGCAAGTAATAGGCCAGCGCGGGGTGTCCAGGTGGATGCAGTGTGTTGGAGGTGGGCGAAGGGGTCCTCGGAAGGTGGGCGGGAGTCCTGATTGTGAAAGTAAGCTCGGAGGCGGAGGCGATGGAAGAATTGTTCGATGTCACGTTGTGTATTAAATTCATTGATGCGTGGACGGAGGGGGATGAAAGTGAGTCCTTTGCTGAGGACTGATCGTTCGTCTTCAGTGAGCGGGAGGTCTGGAGGGATGGTGAAAACTCGGCAGGGCCGGGAGCTGGGATCTGGTGCGGGTGTGGAGCTGGGAGTGGGGTCGGAGCCTGTACCTGGAGTGGGTGTGATGGTGGGGGGAACAGTCCTCAGCAAAGGACTCACCTTCATCCCCCTCTGTCCACGCATCAATGAATTTAATACACAACGTGACATCGAACAATTCTTCCGTCGCCTCCGCCTCCGAGCTTACTTTCACAATCAGGACTCCCGCCCACCTTCCGAGGACCCCTTCGCCCACCTCCAACACACTGCATCCACCTGGACACCCCACGCTGGCCTATTACCTGCCCTCGACCTCTTCATTTCCAACTGCCGCCGGGACATTAACCGCCTCAACCTGTCGTCCCCCCTCCCCCACTCCAACCTCTCACCCTCACAACGCGCAGCCCTCCAATCCCTCTGCTCCAATCCCAACCTCACCATCAAGCCAGCGGATAAAGGGGGCGCAGTGGTAGTGTAACAAGGACAGAACGCCCCTGGTGCTCACCTTCCACCCTACAAACCTTCGCATCAACCAAATCATCCACCGACATTTCCACCACCTCCAAAAAGACCCCACCACCAGGGATATATTTCCCTCCCAACCACTCTCCGCCTTCCGCAAAGATCGTTCCCTCCGTGACTACCTGGTCAGGTCCACACCCCCCTACGACCCACCCTCCCATTCTGGCACTTTCCCCTGCCACCGAAGGAACTGTAAAACCTGTGCCCACACCTCCTCCCTCACCTCTATCCAAGGCCCTAAAGGAGCCTTCCACATCCACCAAAGTTTCACCTGCACATCCACCAATATCATTTATTGTATCCATTGCTCCCGATGTGGTCTCCTCTACATTGGGGAGACTGGGCGCCTCCGAGCAGAGCGCTTTAGGGAACATCTCCGAGACACCCGCACCAATCGACCAAACCGCCCTGTGGCCCAACATTTCAACTCCCCCTCCCACTCTGCCGAGGACATGGAGGTCCTGGGCCTCCTTCACCGCCGCTCCCTCACCACCAGACGCCTGGAGGAAGAACGCCTCATCTTCCGCCTCGGAAAACTTCAACCCCAGGGCATCAATGTGGACTTTAACAGCTTCCTCATTTCCCCTTCCCCGACCTCATCCTAGTTTCAAACTTCCAGCTCAGTTACTGTCTCCTTGACTTGTCCGACCTGCCTATCTTCTTTTCCACCTATACACTCCACTCTCTCCTCCTTGACCTATCACCTTCATCTCCTCCCCCACTCACCCATTGTACTCTATGCTACTCTCTCCCCACCCCCACCCTCCTCTAGCTTATCTCTCCATGCTTCAGGCTCACTGCCTTTATTCCTGATGAAGGGCTTTTGCCCGAAACGTCGATTTCGCTGCTCGTTGGATGCTGCCTGAACTGCTGTGCTCTTCCAGCACCACTAATCCAGTATTTGGTTTTCAGCATCTGCAGTCATTGTTTTTACCTTATCAAATTCTCTAATGACCTACTCCTGCTTCTCAGTCCCATGTTTCTGTGCTCCATTCAACCCCTCAAACCTGCTCTACAGGAGCAGCTGGAGTCTATTTACTGTTATAGCCTGGTGCACAGAAACAGAGGAGACCATTTCATCCCTCAGGACTGTCCCACTCGATTTGGGAGATTTGCAAAATTTAATTCGAAGACCCAGGCTAGATATGAAAGAGGTCGGTCATCTCTCTTTACAGAGCTTCCCTCTCTCTGTAACTTGTGCTTCATTTGTTGAATATGTTGTCGACCCAGATTCAGTGTGAACACAGGCCCAAATCTCATCCAGCGATGGCTCACAAAAATCAGCTGGTCTCCCTGATTGCAACATTCCATAAAATACCTTCCAGAAAAAATAACACCTACTAACTTTCCAATAACAGAATGGGAGAACATCAGACACAGGGGCAGCTCATTCACATCTCAAGCCTGCCTTGCCCTTCACTAAGATCAAGGCTGACCTGCTCCAAGTCTCAAATCTTCCTGAATATCCAAGTCTTCTTGAAAACTTCCATAGAATACAGAACAAAGAACAGTACTGATGTGGAGATGCTGGTGTTGTACTGGGGTGTACAAAGTTAAAAATCACACAACACCAGGTTATAGTCCAACAGGTTTAATTGGATGCACACTAGCTTTCTGAGCGTCGCCCCTTCATCAGGTGATAGTGGAGGGCTCAATCCTAACACAGAATTTATAGCAGAAACTTACAGTGTGATGTAACTGAAATTATACATTGAAAAATTGATTGTTAAGCTGTTTATCTATTAGAATACAGTGATAGTTTCACTTCTTTCATCTGTAAATCACAAAACCTTTTTTTAAAAGTTGCATTTTCAGGTTAGCTGTTAACAATGGTGATAGCTAGACAATATGTTAAAGGTGTTCGCCCCCTGTGTTCTCTGTCTATGCCATGATGTTTAGTTTGATTCTAATCTAAAAAGTGAGATAACGGAGTTTTACATGAATCCTTGCAGTTTTTGAGCTCAGAGTTCTCCATGTATACAGTTAGAACCTTCAGCCCTCGACGTTGTGCCGTTTATCCTACTCCAAGATCAGACTAACCTACATGCTTCCGTTCACTTTGTTCCATGTGCCTATCCATGAGTGTCTTAAGGGGTATGGGTGGGTTGCATTTCGGCGAGTCGGTGTGGACTTGTTGGGCCGAAGGGCCTGTTTCCACACTGTAAGTAATCTAAATCTAAGTATTTGACTCTACTACCACTGCTGGCGGTGCATTCGATACACCCACCACTCTTTGTGTAAAGAATCTACCCTGATATTTCCCCTAAACCTTCCTCCAATTCACTTAAAATTATGCCACCGACTGAAAGACATTTCTGTCCTGGGAAAATGTTTCTGGCTATTCACTCTCTCTATGCCTCTCATCATGTTGTGAACTTCCAGTGAGAAAAGCCCTCTCTCCCTCATGGTTTCTTCATAAGACCTGCTTTGCAGTCCAGGCAGCATCCTGGTAAATCTCCTCTTTACCCTCTCTAAAGCTTCATTATCCTTCTTATATTGAGGAGACCCGAACTGAACACAATATTCCCTGTCCGGTCTGAGCAGGGCTCTATCGAGCTGCAGCATAACCTCGCGGCTCTTAAACTCAATCCCCCTGCAACTGATAGCCAACACACCATACGCCTATTAACAAACCGATCAACTTGGGTAGCAACTTTGTGGGATCTGTGGACACGGACCCCAAGATCCTTCTGTTCCTCCACATTGCCAAGAATCCTCCCTTTTACCATGTATTCTACAATCACATTCGAGCTTGCAATGTGAATCATTTCAGTTTGAACTCCATCTGCAGCTTTTCAGCTAAGCTCTGCATCCTATCGATGTCCCGTTGCAACCTACGATAGCCCTCCACATTCTGTACCACTCCAACCACCTTTGTGTCATCGGCAGACTTACTAGCCCACTCTTCAACACCCGTATCCAAGTCATTTATAAAGGTAACAAAGAGCAGAAGTCCCAGAACTGATCCCTGCTGGACACCACTGGTCTCTCTCAGTGATGTAGCTCTCTGTATAAGAGAATTCCTGACGTTCACTATCATCTGTTTGAAGAAAACGCTCTCTGCTTCTGCACCATGACCTATTGAGATGAGCAAAAGAGGTAATGCAGGGGCTCAGGTAAGAGAGACCGGCCCTGAACTCAAGGCAGTATTTGACTGAGAATGATATTAAGGAGCCTGAACAAAATCGCACTTAATGAGAATTAATTATGACCTCTACACTTTTTGGAATTATTCACGGCACAAGGGAAGATGATTATCATTAGTGGGCATCAATCACCTCAGCCATGGGACACATCTGCAGGAGATCCTCAGCGTAGTTTCCTCAGCCCAGGTATCTCCAGTTTGTCATCATAGAATCCCTACAGTGTGTGGAAGGAGACTATTCAGCCCAGTGAGTTCAAACTTAGCAGTTTCAATTCCCTACAGTGTGGAAACAGGCACTTCGACCCAACCAGTCCACACCGACCCTCGAAAGAGTAACCCACCCAGACACATTTCTCTCTGACTAATGCACCTAACATAATGGACAATTTAGCATTGGTAATTCACCTGGCATGCACATCTTTGGATGATGGGAGGAAACAGGAGCACCCGGAAGAAACTCATGCAGACAAGTGGGGAATGTGCAAACTCCACACAGACAGTTGCCCAAGGCTGGATTCGAACCTGGGACCCTGGTGCTGTGAGGCAGCAGTGTTAGCTACTGAGCCACCGTGCCAGCAGAAGAGGGGGCATTCACTGAAGTCTACAAAATTTTCAGAACAAGTTGTCCCTCTTCAGGTCTTGAAACAGTCTGTGACCATGTATAGCAAGACTCAGAGAACATTCAAGATCGCGCTGTTAAACTCTGGGTAACATTTATGTAACAGAACTGTACATTTCCACAGTAAAAGGACAAGTTCATTCAGCAGCTCAATCTGGTTTCACAAGAAAGTGGTGAAGCCATTCATCCCATCAAAACTACTGGGCAAGAAGAAGGATAGACCATTCAGCCCCTCCTGCCTGTTGCACAGGAAGGTAGGAGTCTGCTCTCTCCCACATGTCACGTACATGGGAACAGAAAGAACCATTTCACACCTGGAGTCACTGACAAAGGAACAGGAAGAGGTTATTCAGCTTGTCAAGCCACTAACTCAGGAACAGGAAAGTGTCAGAGATGCTCCAACATCACAAATAAATGGAGCAGAGGCTGCACAGACAGACTGCTCCAAATTGATCCACATCGCTTGATTACTCATGGTGCATATGTGCTACTTTAACATGGTTTTCTGGCAGTCGGAATGAAGCCAATATTTTTTAGCCATTCTCCAAGTTATCTTCCATCTTCAAGAAGGCAGACCCATGGTCTCCATGGAGGTCAGAAGCCGTTGGGGGATAACGAACTGTTTCAGAATGAAGGTATTGTGGCTGCTGACAGGATTATGTACAAAGTGACATTCAGTGTCACACTGTAACTGTGCATTGAAGTGTTCAGAGTTCATTCAGAGCCTGTACCTCTCTGTCAATCGACATGGGGGCTCTGCAGATGCATGTAAACTGTCGTGAATGAAACATTTAATGAAAAATATGAAATTTTCACCCTATTCAGCTGTTTGGGAAATAATGAGTTTCTGTCCATACCCATCAAGTTTCAACTTCTTCATCTCTCACAGCGCTACAGATTAAGCACATGGCTCCTGTACTCTCTCCTCATAGTAACATCACGCCAGTGTTGAGTCCGGTCAAACTACTTTGCACTCTCTCAGTGACAAAGATATCATAGATTATAAAGCAAACCAAACCTTTACACAATGCACCAAATACTCTCTCAACAAAACACGATCAGTGGGAAAGATATTCTAACTTTTATACTTCAATTATTTTGCATGAAGAGCCACATATCATTTACTTCCTGTCTCTGTATGAATTCTGTCAGTGACTTATGACCAAGGACATCCAGGTCCTTTTCAACAAAAGCACTCGCTAACCTCTCTACCATTTAATAAATATAAATGTACATGATGATATTTGTTGTTCACAACTGAATCATTTTTATACCTTATGAACAGCTATTGCCCAAACACGGCTCCTGCTGCCACCCATCGATCATTCAGTCCAGAGAAAAGCACTATTCTTCTCGTATCTCCATTACCCAATTTTTAATCCATGTGGTATATATTCCACCCCTACCTACCCATGAACTCTAACATTCCCCATTCTCCTGTATTCAAACATGCCAAGCGTCTTCCAAAATTACAAATACTCCAATCCCATTGGTTCTCAACTGTCGATGTCACAACGGACCGTCTCCACAAACAGGTTTATCAAAGATCATTTCCCTTTCCTGAATCTAGGCCGAATGTACCAAATCATATCATTATTCTCCAACTGTGCAGTTCTTACGTTCCTTATAAAAGGTTTCTAAATTTTTTTCTCACAGCTGACTTCAAACTATTTATTTTTCTGTTTTCCCTCTCCATCCTGTTTTAAATATTTAGGTTGAGAATAGCTGCTTTCCAGTCTGCAGGATCGTTTCCGGAATCTCACTAGCTTTGAAGAATAATCAGTAATTCTTTCACTAGCTCTTTTCTCATCTAAATCACTCTGAGATGGAGCTCATCAGATGCAGCAACTTATGAAACTTCAATTCAATTAGATTTTCAATGGCATACTCTTCATTAATTCTGATTTCCTGCAGTTTCCAATTTTTACCAGTCACTCTGTTCTGGAAATTGGATTTTGTACCTTCCCCTGTGGAGATGGAACCAATCCTTTCCTCTCAGCAGGCAGATGGTTTCAGTCAGCTTGTGAATACATTGGAGGACTGCACTTCGGAGATGGTGGATATATTACCCACTGCTGCCTGCATAGTTCCAGGATCAATCCAGTTTAATTCGTCATGAGTGTCAGCACAGTCCTGTCCCTGGTGTGAGGCTACAGGTTGTACTGAAGGAGGGGATACAATTCAGTGACCACCTCAATTTTGAGACAAGCTGGTTTTACACTTTACACCTGAATGGGTGCAGCTTAGACAAATGTTCCAGGAAATCCCAGAGAGAAAAATACAATCCCTCGCGCCTCCCAGTTTACAAAGCTTCCCTTTTTGTAGTCTCAGCTCCATTTGTTTATCATGGGCCAAGACACACTGTAAATGCAGTATTCAGAGTGGGGTCCCCAGACCCTCGTTGCTCCCTGAATGAACCCTGTAGCTGACATCACAATCCTGAGAACACCATCCACAGAACCTCCACTGACTTTCTAGATGACAGCAGCAAGTTAATTCCCCACACCCGTAGTGCATCCATTCTGTGTTGAAAATGCCGCAGTCTTCTCAGTTTCGCTTCCTGGCTGAGAAAGCTCTTACATCTCCACACAGTCGCACAGTAACAGTTCCTCTCTCCAAAGAAGCAGTTGACAATGGAACATTACGTTTCTCTACATCTCAGCGACTATAAGAATTGCTGATGGAGTTGATCACCACACTCAGAGACGAGAGATAGAGGGAACATAACTCACGGTAAGCAAGGACATCCCAAAATAAATATGATATTCAGGAATATGTGAAAAGGGGAAATGGTAGAACAACTTCCCATTCTGTTTTCCTTTCAGTCCATCATCAGCAATCTTTTTGCTTGCTTTTCCTTTCTCTGTCTCTCTCTCCCTCTCCCTCTCTCTCTCTCTTTCTCTGTCACTTTCTCTCTCTCTTGCTGGATATCATCAACTCAACACAAACCTCCCACTCACCCTTCCTACCATCCCTGATATAATAATATTATTTCTCAGTTGCATTCAGTTTTGATAGGTTCACTGAACTCGAAACCTTATTTGTGTTTTTTTTCGACAGACTGCCATACCTGCTGAGATTCTCCAACATTCTTTCAGACGGTGGAGAATTTTATATCAGATGGCCAGCATCCCCATTTCCTTGGTTATTTCACCTTTAATGTTGTTGTTTTACGGGATGCCAGCATCACTGGCAAGACCAACATTTGTTGTCCATTCTAACGGCCCTTGACCACGCGGCCATTTGTCAAGGCAATATGGAGGCAACCACATTGTTGTGGATCTGAGGTGACACTTAGTTCAGACAGGGCACTCATGTTAGGTTTCTTTACCAAAGGTTATCAATAAAATAAGAAAAGAAATCCTGATTGTTTATGGTTGCCATGAGTGAAATTAGGCTTCATTCCAATTTTTGATATTGGAATTTAAATTTAATCATCGGCTGTGGTAGGATTTCAGACAATGCTTTTAGATTCATAACCTGTGTCTCTGAATTACACTGTCAGTGACATTATTACTCTGTTTAAGAGTCCCTGTTATGAATTTACTGTAGAGACAAGAACAAGTTTGTGGTCAAACTATTTGTAATTGGAAGAGAGGTCAGAAGAGAACTGGAACCATATAATCTGTTGTTAACGAAGGGGGAGGTGATGGCGAAGTCAGCAACAGATCTCAGGCGGAGTTGGAGATTGGAGATATTATGTAGGTGGGTGTCGGTAGGTTTGATCACAGAGAGAATATGGAGACATAAAACAGTTCACGGTAGAAAGGAGACTCAAGGTTCTGATCAGTCTTATTCCTTCTCAGATGTTTATGATTATGTATTTTGGAAATGCATGAGAAGGAAGTGGCGTTTGTGACTGAAAGTTTATGTAGTTGTTAAATATAATCAACCAGAATAGCAATAACATTCAGCATCATTTATAGAATTGACAGAGATAGACTTACCAGGAACACCAATAATAGCGAGGATGGGATAGTACCCAGCTTGAATAATCATCAGTACGGCTCGTATCCGCAACTCTAACCGTGGCCAATCCTGAGAAAGCCAATAAAGACCCCAGGATAAAGCCCTGTCCATTGTTGTGACATTCAAGTCTAATGTTCTCAGATTCTGATCCATTGTTGGAACATTCTAATGTTCTCAAATTCTGATTTCTCTCTCTTTCTCTGTAGCTGCTGATCCCAATCTTTTTGAGGTCGACGCTGTGCCGAATACTATGGCATAACAAGTTGAATGAAGTCCCTAATTATGGAAGAGGAAAACGCTCCAGTGACCCAGTTAGGTCTAGGAAGACTGATATTAATCACAGTCACTGAACAAACAGCTCCAGTTAACCCCATTTCACGGCAACTCTGATATATCATAATAATACTTAGTGTGGGTGGGATCTTGATATCGATGATTATTGGGTTAATGGCACATCTCCAGTTGTAAACATAGAGGTGAGGGAGAGAGATAATTCTTTCTTTTCACAAGCTCGAAGATTCTGCTGTGTTTTGGCAGTGTAGGAATTGCTGGGCTCCTGAGGCCGTCTGTGTCTGATCACCAGGCCTGCTTCATCTTTTTGTTTTATTTATTTATGTTTAACTTTTACTTTTGTCTGTTCAGTATTTAAAGGCTTAGATGGGTTTAGGCATTTTTGATAGACACCTACAGAGCCATAGACGATGTTGATACAGTCCATTCCTTGTGTTCTTGCAGCCGCGGCCTGGTCCTGTGGAGTGATGGTCAAACTCTTACAGAACCAGGATTCTTAGTTTTACCTTTTGCCAGTTATTACTGGGGTCTCAGCAGGGTTGGAAGGCAGTAAATCTCTCCCGGGTGCTACACATTGTCTCTGTGATTTCTCTCGGATCGGTCTTTTGATGTTCTTTCCTCCTGGATTGGAGAACTGCATGTCAGCTAATCTGTTTCCTGCATTTGTTTTTTGACATTTGTGTGTTTATTGGATGATACCATATTGGAGCAGTTACTGTATAGTAGTTAAATAAACAATTATTCTGCTAAGTGTTCCAACAGAATTAAGTTATTGCAAGTTCCTCTTCCTTTTGTTGTCTTTTATTGACAATCTTCGAATAAATTGTGTTTGGCTTAATGTCGAATATTTTGACAAAGTAAATTCTATCTCAAACCCATCACCTCACATTTACCAGCGGAATGGGCTGAGGTGGCGGACTGATAATCTTGTCAGGAATTATATCAGATACTCAATCCACCTCTCAGATCCAGCCCGGACACGCATAAGCCCAGATGAGGTACCTGCTCAGCATGAAGCACTGCGTAGACCAGGCTACTGCACTGCTCAGCAATCCGTCCAGGATCGAACACTGTTTAGAGCTCATAAGTTCACTACTTATGTGTCCAACAGTGCAATGATATATAAACTTGGACTAGATGATCTGTTCAGCACAGGGTTCTGTGAAGAACACACAAAGGCATTGTTTGATACACACGGACTGGATATCTGTGCAGCATGGGGAGCTGTGCAGTGAATAGCAGTGAATTTATCTATTAATTTGGAGCAGTTACCATCCCTGCATACGCAGCTGTGTAACATTGTGTTAGATCACTGCCCAGTGTGGGAAACCTTGCAGCTCATGCTGGAAGTGACAGGATGTGCAGCACCTCTTCAGTTACAGCTCCATATCTCCACTATAGCATGACACAGGAGTGATGTGGGTGTGAAACACACAGTCAGAGAGAGATGGCGGTGGAATCAGTTTAAATACCAACAAATGGGAGGAGGTTGGTTAAAAGAGAGGGAGAGATTGAAAGAGAAATTCAGAGAAGGACCTAGTAGTAGGTTTACAAATTGTGAAATGAAACCATTTCGATAGCATCTTGCAATATAAGCCACTGTTTCTAGGATTGATGAGGGAGCAGGATATTGATGTAAGTTAAGATGATTGAGAGTCTTGGATAAACATTTGTCCTGCAGCGTTGTAAGTGGGAGTAGGATCAGCAGAATCTTCGACTCATGGGGCTGAATCGAACAATAATTTGTCTCAGTGCCATTTTCATTGAATGTCACAGAAAGAATGTCTGCACGAGGCAGAGCTCGTTTCCTGGTGTTGTCTTATCGAACTCACCTCATTAACTACCCACCGAACCCCATGGTGTCCCTCTCATTCAACGCCAGCCCGATTTTCCCACCCATCATGGCTGGAGGTGCTCACCATCGCCCAGATGCCCCTGGATATTCAGTGATCCCTGGTACTGCTGCCATCATTAAAAGGCCAGTGGGCACACGGTTGAGTTTCTCAGTTTGGCGTTGCCCTGCATAGTTTTCCCGATGTTGTGGTTCTGTTCGCCGAGATGGGAATTTGTGTTGCAGACGTTTTGTCCCCTGTCTAGTGACATTCTCAGTCCTTGGGAGCCTCCTGTGAAGCGCTTCTGTGATGTTTCCTCCGGCATGGCCTTTTACCCGAGCAAGGCAGGTAAGGGTAAATTACACCACAGCTTGTCGACAGGGGCACCGAGGCCCTGGAGAATAGTCTAGTACAGAGGGGAACTATTCTCTTCCCAGAGCATGTTCTGAGCACACCACCCAGCTCAGTGCAGTATCTGCGGTCCGAAGAAAAGTCCAGCAATACAGGAAAAGCATCAATATCCTTCTCCACTTTGTCAGGATAAGGGTCACCGTATTCTCTCTACTCTCTCACACTCACGCTGTCACCACTGCAATGCAGCACGTTCTCTCTCTCTCTCTCTCTCTCACACACACACACACACACTCACACACACCTCTGCAATACTCCCACATGGTTATAAAATGTTCTTCTGATTGCAGTTTCTAGAATTCGCTGGGTGATGTCGTTTGTACAATGTTCCAGATAATTTTTAAAATAATTCAACTTCAGCAAAATGTTAATCCCCCAGTATGCAACGAATCAGAGGAAGGAGTAGAGTTTTACTTTTTGTAAAAAATCACTCAGGATGAAAATGCATCATGAGGCCATTAAACCTCTCAAATGTGCTCCACTATTCAGACAAAGGGAGCACCTAAACACTTGAACTCACTCTCTTCTTGAAGACAGGCGCGACTTTGGAGTTTCGCCAGTTTCACTGCACCACTCTTGCAATCCCGAGAGTTATGGAATATTTCACACAGTGCCACCAGTCACACTGTAACCACTTCTATTAAAGCAAGCTATGAATTGCTGATGAGCTGCTTAACCTTGGTCTTTTCTGTTTGAGAAAAGCCTTGTTTGTTTTGTTCGATACAGTGCAAAACTTTCATCTGACTACAATTTTGTTTATAATATTGAAACTCTTCGTGCATTCCCCTGTAAGGAACGATGTAAAATACTGTTTTAAATTCTCTGCCTCTTCCTTGAAACCAGTTCTCCAGTCACATCCTCCAGTGAGTTGTCCCAAATATTCTTTCCTGCCTTCCTTCCAAGGGTCACACACACATCATGAACGATTTTTATTCAATAAGGGAAAACTCCTGTGGTTAGTTTCTTTTCATATTTCTTGCCAGTTTTGAAATGTTTTTCTTTGTATTTTGGTTTAAGCAATCTGCTTCTTGTTGCAAAAGTAAACTTCCCAAATGTGGCCAACACTACAGCTCACCAATCTGAATTCTTTAGTTTGAGTTTGATTAGTATCCTTCACAGACTTTGTGCACCATGGGTGGTTCATCTAAACATCTTCATATCATCTTCTTTTTCACTAGAGCCAAACATTACGGGGAGTTATTAATCAGTACCTGCTTAAATGACTCCTCCCCGCAATACACACACACACACACACACACACACACACACACACACACACACACACACACACACACACACATCTGCTGTCTACTTTCACAGTCCAGATATATGACATAAATCTGAATTTGAAATTCCTGGCTCTTTTGAATCATTCAGGGGGAACCTACGTATGTGGCTGAACACATGATCAGCTGAGGGTGACTCCACTCTCCCAGTTTCCCTGGCTCTGTCATTTCTGTTCGACAATGCTACATTCAATTGGGAAGCTTCCTACAGGACATCCTTTTCTCTCAAACCAGAATTCCCCTCACTCTGATGTACTGAGCCTTTATCTGTGACTGTCCCATCTCCCTCGTTTCTGCCCTCACTCCGTCCCCTCCTTCCCAAAACAATGATAGATCTCCCCTTGTCCTCAGTTCCTACTGCACTAGAATCTGCATTCAGAGAATCATCCTCCCCCACCTCCACCACCTCGAGCAGGACCACACCATCAAAGACATCTTCCCCTCCCGCCAACTGTCAGAAATTCACAGAGACCACTCCTTCTGTGGCACGCTCCATTATCCTGAACAGTTCCCCACACCCCCATGGCACCTTCCCATGTAAATGCAGAAGCTGCAGCATTTGCTTATTCATCTCTTCCCTCTTCACTGTCCAAGGCTCTAAACACACCTTCCAGATGAAGCAACATTTCACTTGTACGCTTTCAATCCAATCTCCTGTCATTGCTGCTCACAATGCAGTCTCCTTTACATTAGTGAGCCAAATAGAAACTGCTTTGAGGAACATCTCCACTCTGTCTGTTTGAATGACCCTGACCTTCTGATTGCTCCCCATTTCAATCACCTACATTGCTCTCAAGATAATGAGAATTCTTTGAGGAGGTAACAAAGGGTTGGACCAAAGAGAGTTACCTATTTGAACTTCCAGAAGGTCTCTGATATGGTACCACACAGGAGGCTGCAGAGTAAGATACGGACCCATGGTGTCAAAGACCAGGTACTAGCATGGATAAAAGGTTGGGTCTCTTACAGGATGCAGAATGAGGATAAAATTGTCCCTCTCAGGATGGTAGCCGGTGACGAGCAGTGTTCCACAAGAGTCAGTGTTGGGACCACAACATTTCACTTTATAGGTTAATGATCTGAGGGGCGGGACGGAAGGCATTCTGGCTACGTTTGCAGATGAAGCAAAGACAGGTGGAGAGGCATGTAATATTGCGGTGGCAGGGAGTCTGCAGAAAGATTTCGACAGTTTGGGAGAGTGGGAAAAGGAGTAGGAGATGGAATACAATGTGGGAGGGTATGAGGTCATAAACTTTGGTATGAAGAATACATGCATGGACTATTGACTAAATGGGGATAAAAATCAGAAATCGGAGTAACAAAGGGACTTGGGATTCCAAGCGCAGGATTCGCCATAGATAAAATTGCAGGTTGAGTCAGTAGATAAGAAGGCAGATACAATGTTGTCATTCATCTCGAGAGGAGTAGGATATAATGCTGGCGATTCTGAGGCTTTCTAAGGCTCTGGTCCGATCACATTTCCAGTATTTTGTGCCTCATACCTCAGGAAGGATGTATTAGACGTGGTGTGTGTCAAGAGAAGGTTCACCATTGAAAAGTTTAACACATGAGGAACATTGGAGAACTCTGGGTTTATACTCGATGGAGATTAGAAGGATGAGGGATGATCCAATTGAAGCTTACAGAATATAGAATGACCTGGATACAGACAGAATTGGGTGGCCATTTGCACTGGCAGGAGGACACAGGCTTAGAGCAAAGGGAAAACCCATTAGAAAGGGGATAAGATGAAACGTCTTTAGCCAGAAAGAGGTTAAATTGTGGAATTCCTTACCACAGAAGGCTATAAAAACCAGATCATTTGGCACCAACGATATTGCCAGGAAAGGGACTGAGGATCTGAAAAGTGACTACAGAGAGTTAGTTTGGAAGCTGAAGAGTAGGACGAGTAGAGTAGTGATCTCAGGTTTGCTACCAGTGGCATGAGCTCGTGAGATGAGGAAGAGTCAGCGAATGCAGCTTTACACTTGGCTGCGAGGCTGGTGCAGGAGGGAGGACTTCAGATACCTAGGCCATCTGGATACATTCTGCGTAAGGTGGGACCTGTACATGAAGGACGGGTTGTACCTGAACTGGAGGGGCAGAAATGAACTGTTTGGGAGGTTTGCTCGTGTGATTCGGGCGGGTTTAAACTAGTTTGGCAGGGGGGTAGGAATCAGACCACATGTATGAGAGGGGGTTAGTTGCAGTCGGGACAGTGACAGGGATATATTGAATCTATCAGCAAGGTTTCTCACGCGATGAAACAAATGGATCAGTTAAAGTGCGTCTGCTTTAATGCAAGGAATGTCCAAAATAAGAGTGACAAACTTAGAGCATGGATCAGTACTTGGGGCTACGATGTCATGGCCATAACAGAGACGTGGGTTTCACAGGGGCAGGGATGGTTGCTTGATGCTCCAGGGTTTAGAACGTTTAAAAATATTTAGGGGCGGCGCGGTGGTGCAGTGTTTAGCACTGCTGCCTCACAGCGCCAGAGATCCGCGTTCAATTCCCACCTCAGGGAACTGTCTGTGTGGAGTTTGCAAATTTTCCCCGTGGGTTTCCTCCGGGTGATCCAGTTTCCCTCGATAATCCAAAAATGTGCAGGTTAGGTGAATTGGCCATGTTAAATTGCCTGTAGTGTTAAAAGGAGGGGTAAATGTAGGGGAATGGTTCTGGGTGGGCTGCTCTATGGAGTTTTGGTGTGGACTTGTTTGGCCGAAGGGCCTGTTTCCACACTATAAGTTATCTAAAAAAAGAACAGGGTGGATGGAAAACGAGGAGGGGGTAGTAGCATTGCTAATCAGAGAGTGCGTCACAGGTACAGAAATGAAGGTTGTTGAGGAAGGCTTGTCCACTGAGTCAGTATCGGTGGAAGTTAGGAACCGCAAGAGAACAGTCACCGCATTGGAGGTTTTCGACAGACCACCTCATAGCAGTAGAGAGATTGAAGATCTCATAGGCGGGCAGATTCTGGAAAAATGCAATAGTAGCAGGATTATTGCTATGGGTGATTTCAACTTTTCCAATATCGACTGGAACCTCTTAAGGTGCAGATGGTGTGGATGAAGCCGTTTTTTGTCAGATGTGTTCAAGAGGGTTTCCTTGCTCAGTATGTAGACAGACGAACGAGGGGAGAGGCTATTTTAGATTTGGTCCTCGGCAATGAGCCAGGACAGGTGTCAGAACTCACGGTGGGAGAGCACTTTGGTGAAAGTGATCACAAATGCCTCACATGTGGCATCGTCTATGAGAGTGAAAGGAGCAGTTTCCGAGGGAAGATATTTAATTGTGGAAAAGGAAATTATGATGCTATCAGACAGGAGTTGGGAAGTACAGACTGGGAGTAATTGTTCCACAGAAAGGGTACAGCAGACGTATGGAGACGGTTTAAGGAGCAGTTGTTGCGAGTTATACACCAATTTGTTCCTCTGAGACAGGTAAGAAAGGATAAGATTAAGGAACCTTGGATGACAAGAACAGAGGAACGTCTCGTAAAAAGGAAGCAGGCAGCTTAGGTAAAATGGAGGAAGCAAGAATCTAGCACAGCTTTAGAGGATTACAGGCTTGCGAGAAAGGGGCTCACAAGTGGACTGAGGAGAGCCATGATGGGGCACAAAAATAGGCATGGCAAGAAGGATTAGGGAGAATCCGAATGCATTTTTCTCATACGTGAGGAATAAGAGAATAATCAGGGAGAAAGTAGGGCCGATCAGGGATAGCGTAGGGAACTTATGCATGGAGTCTGAGCAGATAGGGGAAGTCCTAAATGAGGTTTTTGCTTCGATTTTCACCAAGCAAAGGAAACGTATTGTAAATGAAAACTTAGAGGAGCTGGGCCAGATCAGTCTTGATCAGATCAAGATTGATGAAGTTGATGTGCTAGCAATTTTGGAAAACATTAAGATTGATAAGTCCCCAGGGCCAGACCAGATTTATCCTCGGCTGCAACAGGAAACGAGAAAGGCGGTTGCTAAGCCGCTGGTCAGGATATTTGCCTCCTCACTCTCCATAGGAGTCGGACCAGAGGATTGGAAGGAGGCGAATGCTGTTCCTTATTTCAAGAAGGGTAATAGGGACATCCCTGGCAATTAGAGACCAGTCAGTCTTACGTCTGTGGTTAACAACGTTTGGAAAATTTTGCGAGGAATCGGATTTATGACTATTTGGCAAAGCATTGTGGGATTAAAGGCAGTCAGCATGGCTTTGTAAGGGGCAGGTCATGCCTCACAAATCTTATTGATTTCTTTGAGGAGGTGTCAAGACAGGTCGACGATGGTCGAGCAGTGGATGTGGTGCATGTGAACTTCAGCAAGGCATTTGATAGGGTTCCCCATGGAAGGATCATTCATAAAGTCAGGAAGTATTGGACACACGGAGATTTGGGTATCTGGATTCAGAATTGGCTGGCTGGGTGAAGGCAGACAGTGGTTGTAGATGGAAAGTATTCTGCTTGGAGGACAGTCTTGAGAGGGATCCCACAGGGCTATGTCCTTGGGCCTCTGCTCTTTGTAGTTTTTATAAATGACTTGGATGAGGAGGTTATGAGTGGGTTAGTAACTTTGCTGATGACACAAAGGTTGGAGGTGCCGTCGATAGTAAAGGGGGCTTCTGTAGGCTGCAGCGCAACATAGACAGGATGCAGAGCTGGGCTGAAAAATGGCAGATGGAGTTCAACCTGGATAAATGCGAAGCGATGCATTTTGGAAGGTCAAATTCTAATCCTGAATATATCATTAAATACACGATTCTTGGCAGTGTGGAGGAGCAGAGGGACCTGGGTGCGCAAATGCACAGATCCCTCAAAGTTGCCACCCAAGTGGATAGGGTGTCAAGAAAGGATATGGTATTTTGGCTTTCATTAACAGGGGGATCAAGTTTAAAAGCCGCGAAGTTTTGCTGCAGCTCGACAAGTCCCTGGTGAGACCAGGCTTGGAATATTGTGTCCAGTTCTGGTCGCCCTACTATAGGAAAGATACAGAGGCTTTGGAGAGGGTGCAATGAAGGTTTACCACGATGCTGCCTGGACTGGAGGGGTGGTTAATGAAGAAAGGTTGAACGAACTTGGACCTTTCTTTCTGGAGTCAAGGAAGAGAGAGGAGAGCTGATCGAGTTGTGCAAAATAATGAGAGGGATAGATAGAGTCAATACCCAGAGACTTTTTCCCAGGGCAGGATTGACTAGTACGAGAAGTCATAGTTTGAAGTTATGAGGAGGAAGGTAAAAGGGACACGTCAGAGGTAGGTTCTTTATGCAGAGAGTTGTGAATGCATGGAATGCATTGCCAGCTCTGATGGTGGAAGCAGAGTCATTGGGGACATTAATGCGACTGATGAACATACACATGGATAGCAGTGAGTAGAGGGGTGTGGAAGTTAAATTACTACATTTACATTAGGATTAAATCTAGGGACAACATCTTGGCCCAAAGGGCCTGTTTTGTGCTGTACTGTTCTATATTCTATGATCCATTAAGTATACTTAAAACAGACTCAGATAAGTTCTTGATTGACAAGGGGATCAAGAGATTACTGAGAGGAAGCAGGAAAATGGAGTTGAAAATCTGTCAGTCGTGATCGAATGCCGGAGCAGACTTAATGCTCATAATGGCTTCATTTCTGTTCGTATAGAGTTGTGGCCATATAACATTTCGGACCAGGATGGCACGGTAGCTCAGTGGTTTGCATTGCTGCCTCACAACATCAGGGAACGGGGTTTGATTTGCTCTGGGTGTTCTAGTTTCCTGCCACAGTTCAAAGTTGTGCAGGTTAGGTGAACTGGCCATACTGAATTGCCGATTGTGTTCAGGGATGTTGATGTTAGATTGCAATAGTCAGGGGTCTATGTACAGTTTTAGGGTAGAGAATGGGATTGGTTCGCATACACTTTGGAGGGTCAGTATAAACTTGGTGGGCTGAAGGGCCTGTTTCCACACTGTAGCGATTCTAAGAAAATGCAGGCTGCTGCAATGTTCCAATGAAGCACAACCCAAACTTGAGTAACACCTCACTTTACACTTTGTTACGTTACAGTCTGTAGGAGTTAATATTCAATTCCATAAATTCACAGCCTGAACCCACTATGGCTGCTCTCCATTTTCCGTACACTCTCCCTCCTGGGCTCCCTAAGTTCATGTCTTGTTTATGTTGCATTCAACAGAGAAAATCAACTTCTAATATTTACACATTAGTTTACACCCATTATATATCTGTGTCTCTTTCACCACAATTTAAAGCCCATTTGTCTTTCACACTGGGCTTCCAAACACTCTTTCCCACCTCTGCCAAGATACTAAAACACTCATTTTCCAATCCTTTACACGTCTGAAGAAGATTTACACTGGACTTGAAACACTAACATTGTTTCTCTGTCTCTGCAGATGTTGCCAGACCCACTGAATTCCTTGAAAAATGAAAAGTTACAGAATACATTTTCAATATAGCTTCCTGGGTGCTTTGAGGAACAGTCACAGAACCCGAAAGATTAACTCTACTTTCACTCCACAGATGCTGTTCAGACTTGTCAGTGTCTTCAGCAATTTCTGTTTTTGAATAAGTTTCAAACATGTGTGTCAGAGCTGCTCACATGCTCTGTCCAACATGGAGAGCCATACACCGGGAAGTGAATGATAACGCAAGGTATACAAATACATTTGTTCTGAAACTACATAAGGCTGTCATCACCGACAAATACAGAGCTCTTAAACATGGGCATGGAGAGAAACAGAGTGAGACACATTCACTTTAAAGAGAAGATGGCATTACTGGTGGGGAAAATATTCAGGTGAAAATGTTAAATGCTTTTGAGGAATGCGACAAATTGGAGGCATGGCATCATGAAGATACCCTAACAGCATGAGAATTTTTAAAAATGGAAGCGTTCCCACATCAGAAACCGGGATAGGGCACTGTGTACAGGGGAGAAGGGTGACCGGGTCCCCATGCGAATTGAGGACAGGCAGCAGAATTGTATTGCAGATATTGCAGCTCAAACTGGGCATTCATGTGATGCTGCAAATCATAGCAGCTGTAGTAGCAATAGCAGCAGCAGAATTATTTTCAACCACAATATAATCTCTTAGTCTACCATGACCATGAAGCCGATCTCCGGTTCAGTGATGAGTGTGGGTGAACATGCCACGGTCAGAACCATGTGTACCTAAACCTAATGACAACCCATTCAAGCTACCGCACTTACTGCTTACATTTACAAACAACAGAACTAACATCTGATAGAGAGGGGGCCATGACCCCAAGACTGTGACCATTTATTTTAAAACCAGCGATGAATTCCTGCTGGCCTGTCTATTCTTACTCTTGTCTGTTAGAAAAATTCTTGGTACTTTTGTTAGAGACGGTTCAAGAACTTCCCTCCTATTACCATTTTGTTTACATCATTGAAATACTTACTCTACCTTCCCCTGTGAGGAAAGATGTAAAATATGGGTGTAAATTATCTGCCTCCTCCCTGTAGCCAATTCTTCAGTCACACCCTCCAATTATCCTCAGAATACTTTATTGACTTAATTTCACCTAAGGTCACACATTCATCTTGAACTTTTTTTATCTGCTCGGAAAAACTCGTGCTTCTTTTTTTTGTATTTCTTGCCAATTTACTACATCATGTCTTTTCTCCCTTTTCCTCGCTTTCTAGATTCATACAGTCATATAGTGCACAAACAGACCCTTTGGTCTAACTTGTCCATGCTGACCAGGTTTTCCAAATTAACCTAGTCCCATCTGATTGCATTCTGTCCATATGCCTCTACACTGTTTCCATTCATATGTTTGTCCTAATGAGTTTTAAATGTTGTAGCTGTAGTTGCATCTCCTACTCTTCCTCCAACAGCTCATTCCATATACACACACATCACCCACTGTGTGAAAACATTGACCCTTCGTCCATTACAAATCTTCCCTCTTTCACCTTAAATCTATGCCTTCTCTGGTTGAACTCCCCCATCCCGTGGAAAAGACCTTGGCTGGTCACTCTATTCATTCCTCTCATGATTTTATTAATTTCTACAATGTCATGCCTCAACCTCCTACACGCTGTCTGACACTAACTTCACGAACACGCACTTAAAGATAAGCACTGCAAATTTGAAACAGTATTCAAATGACAGGTAAATAACACTCAGCCCAAGCTTCATACTGTGATTTGTTTTTCTCCATGTTACAATATTAAGGCAGTAGGAAACTGTTACGAGGACCAATAAGAGGTAAAACACCTGAATTGCTTTGTCCAAATCGTGTGATGATCTCTACAGTGAAAGCGCATCTCTGGCCTGAACCATATAAGAAGGAGATTTCTTGAACCACACGGTCAACGTCGACCTTCAGCAGAGTGAGATGAAGGCTGAGTATACTTTTTGAAATTTGGATCACAGTGTGAATTCAGTGTAAAGGGGGAGAGGTGTTTTCAATAAGGTTTACGCCAAGAAGGAAACTTTCCGGAATGAGATGTGAGTGGGAGGTGTAAAACAGCATGAATGGAGAGGCCGAGCCACACTGAGACCAGAGGCAAAGTGGCAGCACAGAACGCAGCTTGATGCTACTGCAGAATATGCAGGCTTGATCAAAGAGTTTCAGGTGAAGTGGGTAGGGACCATAATGTGAGAGAATGTGCTCTGTAATTGGAGAGGGAGAACCTGGAACCAGGAAGGGGAGACGAGCAGGGAAGAGGATGGAGCAGCAATGGCAGGGTTTTCTGCGGGGTAAATCAGGAAGCACAGCTGAAATTTATGCCTAACATCAGCTTATGGTCCCTGAAATAAACATTATAAATCTGGCACTCTACTAGTGCTCATCAATGGTATCCTTGAGAGCTTTTGTCAACCATGTGTGGTGCACCTGCTTATCGAGTTCTTCTTTTGAACAGAAACAATATTTACTGAGCGGTTTGGGATATCTGCTTGAATGTCTGCTCATGTATACTCACTGACCTTCCTCTGGGTCTATTTTCACATTCTGCTTCAGACCAGATGTGAGGCAGAAATCCTCAAATTAGATGCCTGGTTCTTTTCAATCATTCAGGGGGAACTTCTGCATCTGGCGAAGGCTGACTCCATTCTCCAAGTTTCTACATCTCTGTTATTTCTGTTTGATGATGCCACATTCCTGTGAACTGCGTCTAACGTGACCTCATTTTCCTTCAAACCAGAAATCCCCTAACTCTGGTGGCCAGGGCCTTCAGCTGTCACTGTCCCATCTCCCACGGTGTTGCCCTCAATCCACCCCCTCTGTCCCAGAACAATGATCGATTCCTTCTTGTCCACACTTCTTCCTGCACTAGAATCCACATTCACAAAATCATCTTACGCCATTTCCACCATCTCCAGCAGGACAGCACCATCAAACACATCTTCCTCTTCCGCCCACTGTCAGTATTTCTCAGGAACCGTTCCGTCACTGCCCCCTCCATCACCCCAAACAATTCCCCACTCCCCCATGGCACATTCCCATGCAATTTCAGAAGCTGCAACTATTGCTCATTCACCTCTTCCGTCCTCACTGTCCAAGGAACCAAACGTACCTTCCAGGTGAAGCAGCATTTCACTTGTAAACTTTCAATCTGGTCTCCTTTCATTGCTGCTCAAAATGCAGTCTCTCTATATTGGCGAGACCAAACAGAGATTGCTTTGAGGAACACTCCCACTCTGTCTGTGGAAATAACCTTGACCTTCTCTTTGCTTCCCATTTCAATAATCTACCTTGCTCTCATGCTAACCTTTCGACCCTGGGCTGCTGCAACATTCCAAGGAAGCACAATCCAAGCTCGAGTAACACCTCACTTTACACTTTTGCACATTACAGCCTGTCGGAGTTAATGTACAATTTGATAACTTTACAGTCTGACCCCATAATAACTGTTCTCCAGTTTCCGTAGATCCTCCCTCTTGGCCTCCTATGACCTTGTGTGGATTTGTATTTTCTTTATCGCTCCCTTTTCCCCATTCACAGCTTAATTTAAAGCTATTTCACATGATCTTCTTGTTCACCACTACTAAAAGCATGTTTATCGTTTGCTGCACCCTCTTTTACCCGTCAACCCACTCCCTATATCTGTCAAGGGTTTATAAAACTCATTTTCCAATCCTTTTGAGTTCTGAAGAAGTGTCATACTGGACTTGAAACGCTAACTCTGTTATTCTGTCTCTGCAGATGATGCCAGACCTGTTGACTTTCTCTAGAAATGAATAGGCTCCGAACAAGTTATCAATTATACAAATAAGATGCTGCCAGACCTGCCGAGTTTCGTCAGCAATTTCTGTTTTTCAACAAGTTCTATAGATGTGTGTTAAAGCTGCTCTAACGCCCTGTCTAACACGGAATGCCATGCACTGGGAAGTGACCAATAATGCAAGATGCACAAATTCCCTGATCTGAAATTGCATAAGGCTGGCATCACTGACACTGCAGAGCTCTCAATCATGGTCAGGGAGAGAAACAGAAGGAACCACATTCACATCAAACACAGAAGTTGGCATTGGGGGAATGGAAAAGATTCAGATGCATATGTTAAGGGTTTGAGTAAAGTCACAAACTAGAGGCATGACACCAGGGGGAGACCCTCAGCAGAATGAGAGTAGGAAAATGGAAGTGTTACCACATCAGAAACCAGGATAAAACATTGAGTACAGGGCTTATGGGTGAATGGGTCTTGGTGTGAACTGGGGGATAGTCAGTAGAATTGAATTGAACATATTGGAGCTCAAAGTGGGCATTCATGTGGTGCGGTACAATCACAGCAGCAGCAAAACTGTATTCGACTACACTCTGTAACATTTTCCCCAGGATAATCCCTCAGCCTGCCATTACCATCAAACCGATTTTTGGTTGAGTGACGAGTGTGAGTGAACATAATAGGGTCAGAACCATGTGTAACTAAACCTGATGATAATCTATTAAAGCTACCGCACTTGACTGGTTATATTCAAAACACCAGGACTAATATCTGATACCGAGGACGAAATGATCCCAAGACTAACAGAACACATCGAAGTTGTGCAGTGCTGCCACATCCAGACATAAATGTCGATGGACTACTAAACAACTCACTGGGGGAGAAGACTCCATAAACATCACCATCCTAAATAACGGGACTGCCCTGTACATCAGTGTAAAAAAACACGGTTGTATTATATGCACCGTCCTCAGCCAGAAGTGTTGAGTTCAAGACCCACCTCACCCTCATCATGCTGCCCGCTGAATCGATCTGAATCGTTGCACGTGACATAAAGAAACAGCTGAACACAGTAGATACGACAAAGGCAATGGGCCCTGACCCCATTCCTGCAATAGGACTGAAGACTTGTGCTGCACAACAAGCCGTGTCCCTGGGGAAGCTGTTTCATTCCAGATCCAACTCTGACAACTCCCTGGCAATGTGGAAAATTACTCAGCTATTTCCAGTCCCATAACAAGGGAATAACTACAGTCTGACCATTTACCACGCCCTGAGTCCCATCGTAATAGTCACATTAGTGGGAGTTCTTTTTGACAGAGCTGTAAAGTAGCACAGAAATATCCTGCTCAGTGTGGTTTCAGATAGGTCCCCATGTGGAGATGGTGCAGTTGTAGAAATATCACTGGATTACTAATCAAGACCAGGCTAATGCTTTGGCAGCCGGTGGAAGTTATAATTAACAAAATATCCAGATGTGAAACCTGGAGTCATTAACAGTGACCTTGAAGCCAATGTCGATTGTAAATACCAATTTCCTTCCTCAATGTACTTTCAGGAAGTGAATCTCGTGTGCTTTCCTGGTCTGGACTTAAAGTGACTCCAGACACACAGATATATGAAAAACTCTTCAATGGTCTCAGAAACGGCCAAGCAAGACACTCTATTGTATCATACTGCTCTGAGGTCTTAAAGGATAAAACCGTACAGATCACCCGGCACCAACCTCAGTATTGGAATGGGAAACACTATCCTATTGAAACTGCAGAGACCTTCTTCGTAACATCTGAGAGCTGGTGGCAACATTTACAGAGCTTTCCCACAGACTGCACAGAAACATCGGGAGTGGAGTAGGTCATTCAACTCACTGAGCACCCTCCATTCTAGTTCATGGTGAAAATCTCATCAATTCAGTTTTCCCCACACAGTGTTCATATCCTTTAGTAGATTTAAACATCGGAACATATACGATAGGAACTATTGTATGCCTTTGGTCCATAACTTTTGATCCTCCATTCAATATACAGGCAGTTATCCAATAAGGTGTGTTAATTAAACGCAATTTCGCTGCAACACAATTCGTGCATTGAGCCCCTTTCTTTATAAAGCGAGCTCCCGTTCACTGTTATGGGAGTCCGTCTCTGGCACCAGCTGAATAGCAAATCCCAGCCTCAGGATCCCTCTGTCTGTCAAATGCACTGTCAGTGTGTTCAGAAAAAGCAGAAATGTAATCCACTCTGCAAGCCTTGAAAATGAGCCTGAATGTGGGATTTGTGGTCTACATTCAGAAGGAATTTTATTTCAAACTGGGAGGGAAATATCTTGGAGAGAACTGGAATTCCGCATCAGCATCACGTGGTCAGTCAGCTTGCGCGATTTCTGGTGAAGATCTTGGTGAAAGGTACAGTGCTGTACTCAGTGACTGTAGTGTTAAAGGGTGACATTTACTGCACTAACTCCTTACAATACACAGTTTAAATACTTATGTAGCCTGTGCTATTGTTTAGGATAACTATTATTTTTGTTTTGATTTTTACTGGTAATTTGGGGGTTCGCACCGAAGTCTCTTTTTCCCATTGGCCCCATTATTGATATTGCACCGTTTTCTATAATACGGTGTTCCACAGGAACACAGCTGCCACATTATTGGATAACTGCCTGTAATTATTGCTGATTCTATGCCTCCACAACCAAACCCTTGCACTCTCCCCATCCCTTCTGTGTCTTGAAATCCTTATTTATATTCAGTACCTTAGCTTTCACAGCCTGATCAGGGAATTAATTCCCCAACTTCACCAGTCTCTGAGAGCAGACATTTAGTCTCATCTCAACGCACTTTGGCCCGTCTGTACTCAACACTGTGAGCCCGTGTTTTGGACATCCCACCCAGGGGAATTATCATCCCTGCTTCCAATCTGTCTCGCCATGTCAGAGTTTGATATAGTTCACCCATTTTCCTAAACCTCATGGAATACAGGCACAGTCGCCCCAAACTCTGTTCCCACAACAAGCCTGTCATCCTAGAGACCAGTCTGTTCATCCTTCGCTGCTCTCCCTCAATGTCAGGTTTGTCCTTTATTAGGTAAGTAGACCAAAACTGCACACAATACTGCACAATGTTCAAGATGGTGTCTCACCAAGGGCCTGTACAGCTGCAGTAAGTCACCCTTAGTCCTGTACTCAAAACATCCTGAAATGAAGGTCAGCACACCATTCATTTTCAACAAAATGGTGTATTCCTGTGACAGCTGAGCCTGCTCTAACCTGAGTAGGAACCTTACAGCAGGCTGGTAAAGTGTGGCTGCTGCTGTACAGGGACTTAGTGAGATCACTTCTGGAGTAATGTGCACAGATTTAATCTCCTCACTAAGAAAGGGTATTGGTATTAACTCAGATATTATTCCCTCAACTGATTTCTGCAATGAAGATGTTAATCATAGAATCCATATATTGTGGAAGCAGACCATTTGACCCATCGACTCCACGCTGATCCTCTGAAGGCCATACCATACAAACCCCACTCCCTAACCCCCTTCCCAACACAATCTCTGCAACCTAACATTTTCCATGACTAATGCACCTAACTGGTACATCTTGGGACTATGGGAGGAAACTGCAGTACCCGATAGGCACACCTTGCAGGCACGGGGGAATGTGCATAATCCACACAAACAGTGACCCGAGACTGAAACTGAACCAGATCTCTAGTGCTGGGAGGCAGCAGTGCTAACCACTGAGCTACTTACTGTGGACCACGCAACCTGCCTGCTCAATTCAACACTCGAAATGTGGCATAACAGCAGGGAGATTCCATAAGTCTCCAAACTTGTCATTGTGAAACAGGATGAGAACAATGATATCTTAAGCAGCTTGGTCAGGAACAGGCGCAGGACATGCAAGACATCGAAGCTATAGTGTCGGAAAACCAGGAGGACATTCAGCCCATCTTGTGTGTAAAGCAGGAACAGAATGATTCCAATCAGCCACCCATGCCCCTTACACAGCAATTGGAGCCGATCTTTCACAGCCTCCTGCCTATTTCACAGGAATTGAAACGGACTGTCATGGTTATGGAAAGGGAAGAACTTAGAATAACCAACTTCACTCGGGAATGGAAAGGTATGAGCAAATGATTGGGACTGAAGACAAATTGTTCGAATCTGTTATTAAGGAATTAACAACAGGAGACTTTGAAATTCAGACCACAATCCATCAAAGTCGACATGGCTTTATTAAGGATAAATCATCTTTGAATGATTTTCCTAACCTTTTCGTATTAAGATGTATGACAAAAAAGTTGAATAAGGGGGATCTCAAAGATGTATTATATCAGGAATTCAAGAAAGCAATGCAGAACATGCTTGACGAAAGCTTAATATGCAAGACAAGAGCACATGGGGTGGGGACAATTTATTTGCTTGGAGAAAAAATTGGCTAACCAATAAAAACCATGATATGGAGCTGCTAGCTTTGGGCTGGGTTGAGTAAGGTCAATAATCGCATGGCACCAGGTTATAGACTGACGGGTTTATTTGAAAATACAAGTTTTCATTGTCCTGCTCCTTCGTCAGGTGTTAGAGAGAGAAGACCTTAGGCACAAAATTTATAAGGAAAAGATGAAAGGCTTATACAACACATGCACATGAATTGAACACATCTAAGATGGCTGCTAAATCTTAATTCGGGTAGAATGGAGATGCAAGTTTTGATTGATGAATATGCAAATTCCAGAGTTCCTTTCAACCCCTGCCTGGAGATACCTTCAGGTATTATCAATGTAAAGGAGGTGACCCCTCCAGTCAGACAACGTATTTTAGGCATGCGGTCTTGTTTGGAGTCTGTATGTGTCTTCATCTGGAATCAGACTGGGTTTATTTCCAAAGTAGGAGTTCATAAAATATCACATTGACTGACTGTCTACAAATTGTATTTTTTAAGTAAATCTGGAAATAAAAGCCAGCAAATGAGAATTCATCTTACAGATTAGGGGTGTGTGTGTGTGTGTGTGTGTGTGTGTATGTGTGTGTGTGTGTGTGTGTGTGTGTGTGTGTGTGTGTCGATGTGTCTGTGTGTTTGCGTGCACGTGCGTGTATGTGTTTGAAAACAAGGTGAAGTGTCTGTGAGATGGAGAGAGAGTGTGTGTGTTTGTGAGAGAGTGAAGGGGAGTATGTGTGTCTTTGGGAGGGAGGGCGAGGGTGTGCGTTCGTGTGAGAGAGGGGAGAGTGTGTGTGCATGTGAGAGAGGGGAAGTGTGTTTGTGTGCGGAGAGCAGAGGGTGAATTTGCATGGATGTATTTAAAGGGGAGAGTGAAAGGATGTGTGTATCCTCGTTAAAACACAGGCAGATTTAACAGATCCCTTTCCCCCCACACACTATGTGGTTTCAGAGCTTCCCGTCTCTGCAGTCTCTGCTCCATTTGTTGTTCATGTTGAAGACGCAGATGCTGTAACTGCAGTCCCCATGCTCCATCCAGAGTTGGGTCACCAAATCCTCAGGTCTCCCTAAATGTCTGAGGCAGCTCACAGCACAACCTCCAGAAAACCATCCCCAGCCCCTCCACTAACATTTCCATAACAGGATTCAGTCAGAGAAGCCCCTCAGCTTCAAGTAAGAGACCTGTTACTTGAGAATATTACTCGAGGTGTTTCCTCATGTTTTTGAACCGCACAATCATGTGAGAGGGACAAACACAGGCTTTCAGTGGTCAGGCACAGACCAAGTTTCAAAGACGTGTCTCAATACTGCTGGGACCCCCTTTCCAACTTGGAGAAACAGCCCGCCACATGCCATTTCATTGTTTCTGAGTTTCACAATTCCAGCACTCGAATACACTCGGGAGCCAAAAAAAACAACACCAGGGAAAGGTACAGAAAAAAAATAATAATTAACTGATAACATGTTGGGAAAATATGGATAAGGAGACAGTGGAGTGGGAATAAATGGAGAAGTTAGACAACGGTGGGTCCAATCACAAGAATGAGAGCATTCAATAAAATTATTGCCAGATCAGTTGAAATGGTTAGTTATATCAAATTGTGAATCTGCCTCACAGAACCATCCCACACACCATAAACTGGGACAAGGGACCAGCCAGAATGGAGGGCTATGCACACCATGCTCGTGGACTACTCTATAAACTGTTCTACCTGCCCAGCATGGGGACCATTGCAAACCTTTGCCAGTATATTGCTACTATACTTGCACCACAGAAATGACTTGCACGGGATGATTTGTAACCCATGCAGTGAGTGACAAAAATGGGCTCCCACAAATGTATGGCTCTGTATCTCCACTGCCGAATTATAAGGTAAGAGATTGATTGTGTATGTGTGTGCGTGTGTGCGTGTGTGTGTGTGTGGGTGTGTGTGTGTGTGTGTGTTGGTGGCAGTAGATTTGTAAATTGCTATTTGAGAGAGAATAGACACAGAGGAAATCAGCTTAAATGTGGACAACTGACAGGGCTTTGTGTCATTAACAGAGGGAGACTGAGGACCGTGTTATAGTCAGAGGTGACGACGTACTTGTGAATATTAAAGTAAAGGCTTTGCCAGACCCAACAACAATATAAAGCAATCCGTACAGGAATGTTGGGATTTTAGTCTGCGTTTAGATACAAGCCATGGAATAACGACTCAGATTTGGTCAAGCAGCAGCAGATCATTGGTTTTATTAAGATAGTGTTTCATAGCTGAAGGTTCAAACAGCAGATGGGATTAACCAGTGAAGTATAACCTGCAGTTGTCAATAGTTAAAATTAGGAATGGTCAGGACATAGTGTCAGTATTCAGCTTGTGGCCAAAGGGATCACCGTATTTGTGACTCATCTGTCTCAACCTCAGTTATTGGCCAGGGATGAGATGGAGTCAGAGGACGGAAGTGGAGTTTGCATCCAGAACAGAAGACAGTGACCTCGAGGCTTTCAATATTTAAATAGCAAGGGCAGTGATGCAATGCATCCTGGTTCATACCTGAAAGTGAGTAGGTCAACCAACAAGGCTCAGTGCCAGAACTAAAGAAGGAGAGAAAGAATGAACAAGTTCACTGTTGTTTGTTGTGGTTTGGAGCGTGAATACCTACAGAGTACAGTAAATGAAAAGAACAGTAATACAGTCGCACATGGTTAATGCAAATAATATATCGACAGTGAAACTTACCAGGGACACCAACAATAGCCAGGATAGGATAATAAAAACATTGAATAATGTGAAGTGCATATTTGATCCGCGATGTTAACGGCCAACAATAATATGTGGAAAGAATCCAAAAATAATAGGATAGCCTCCTGTCCACTGTTGGAACATTCCAGTCGATTGTTCTCAGATTCTGATCCATTGTTTGAACATTCCAGTCTATTGTTATCCGATTCTGATCCACTTTTCGAACTGTCCAGTCGAATGTTCTCAGATTCTGATCCATTGTTGTAACATTCCAGTATAACGTTCTCAGATTCTGATCCACTGTTGGAACTTTCCAGTCTAATGTTCTCAGTTTCTGATCTCTCCCTCTCTCTGGAGCAGCCGATCCCTGTTATCGCTATCGGTGATGCTCCCGCTCATACCATGAGATAACATATTGAATGGAGCCCTTTTATCACGAAAAGATGGAAACCCTCCACTGGGATAATTAGAATCCAAGGAGACTGACATCAGTCACAGTCACCAAACAATAGGTTCAGTTAACCAGTTCCTTATATCATTTTACATAACACAATAAAAGGAAACATTTACTTGGTTTGGATGGAACGGATGAGGGTTGCTGAGGGATAGACCATAAATCTTTCAATCTTTATAATCTGTCTTCCATGCATGTGGGAGTATTGTGGGAACACTGCACTGTTGTATACGTTTCACCCTGTTTATAAAAGGAGACAGGAGTAAAATAACAGCTGCATAAAATGTTTGGTGGAGACGTTTCTAGATATCTTTGTGTAATGCTACTACAAGTTTGAAATTCCCTGTTATCAAGTCCTTTCTTAACCTTGTGACATCATTCAGAACATTGAAACTGCTGCTCAGGAACATGGACATACAGGAGGTAGTCACTCAACTGCTCAAGACTGGAAAAGAGGGATAGGAGGGAGACACTCAACTGCTCGAGACTGGGGCACAAGAACAGGAGACAGTCTTTCAACTGTTCGAGACTGGGACACAGGGACAGGAGGTAGACACTCAACTGCTCGATACTGGAACACAGGAACAGGAGGCAGTCAATCAATTGTTCGAGACTGGGACACAGGGACAGGAGGTAGACAATCAACTGCTCGAGACTGGAACACAGGAACAGGAGGCAGTCAATCAATTGTTCGAGACTGGGACACAGGGACAGGAGGTAGACACTCAACTCCTCGAGACTGGAACACAGGAACAGGAGGCAGTCAATCAATTGTTCGAGACTGGGACACAGGGACAGGAGGTAGACACTCAACTGCTCGAGACTGGGACACAGGAACAGGAGGCAGTCAATCAATTGTTCGAGACTGGGACACAGGAACAGGAGGCAGTCAATCAATTGTTCGAGACTGGGACACAGGGACAGGAGGTAGACACTCAACTGCTCGAGACTGGAACACAGGAACAGGAGGCAGTCAATCAATTGTTCGAGACTGGGACACAGGGACAGGAGGTAGACACTCAACTGCTCGAGACTGGGACACAGGAACAGGAGGCAGTCGATCAATTGTTCGAGACTGGGACACAGGAACAGGAGGTAGACACTCAACTGCTCGAGACAGGAACACAGGAACAGGAGGCAGTCAATCAATTGTTCGAGACTGGGACACAGGAACAGGAGGCAGTCAATCAACTGCTCGAGACTGGGATACAGGGAGATCTGGAGGCTAGTGAGGTCCCAGACTTCTGTTCCCCAGGAACAGGAGGAGGCGACTCACTACCCACCAGTCTAGGACACTGGGAGAAAAGGGAAATTGGCTTGTAACTAACAGGAATATCTGAATAAGTTGCATGAGCGAGCCATTCAATCCTGCTCCAACATTTTTCAAAACCATGGCTGATCTGAGTGTGATTCCCTCATCCCATTTTACAGAGATTCCCCTCTCTGCAGCCTCAGCTGTATTTGTTTGTCATGTTGCAGATCCAGGTGCTGCAACTACAGTCACAATGTTTCATCCAGAGTTGGGTCACCAACGCCTCTGGTCTTCCTGAATTTCCACAGCAGCTTAAAACACAGTCTCCAGGAAACCATCCCCAGTATTTCCACGAACGTACAAAAACTACAGTTAAGTCAAATGTCAGTCAAATGCAAGTGAGAAGCCTGGTCTAAATCACTAACATGTTACCGATTACATGAGCAGCAGAGAGTGATTAACACAGGCTTTCAATGGTTAGGCACAGAGCAAGTTACAAAGGTGTGACTCAAAACTGCTAAAGCCCCACTATCCAACATGGAGCACAGGGCAGGACACTGGGACGTCAGAGAAAATGCAAGCAATGCTTTTGGAACATTGTTTCTAAGCTTCTTAGTTTTGGAAGCTGATGCTCTTGGGTGAGCAACATTCAAGGGCAGGAAAATATATAGGACAGTTATTCACATTAAAACTGGACAATTAAAACTGGATGGCGGGGAAGCAGTTTAAACACCAACAAATGGGAGGGATTTGGGAAACAGACAGATGCAGAGAGACTCTGAGTCAGTGTTATGGAACGATGTGTTTGCAGGCTTCAGAATGCTGAAATGAAGACATTTCGATCATATCATATCCCAAATTAAACTAATCGCATTTGCCAGCATTTGGCCAATATTGATGTAAACCCGTCCTCTTAATGTACCCATCCAAATATCATTTAGAAGTCGTAACTGTAAAAGCCTCCACCACCTCCTCTGGCAGCTCATTCCACACATGCACCACCCTCTGTGTGAAAAAGTTGTTCCTTAGGTCATTTTTAAATCTTTTCCCTCTCATCGGAAATCGATGCCCTCTAGTTTTAGGGAAATAGACCCTGCCTATAAACCCTACACATGCTCTTCATGCTACAGGAATAAAAGAATCTAACCTACTCGCACGCTCCCTATAGCTCCAATCCTGGCAACATTCTTCTAAATCTTTACTTACTCTCTTCAATTTTCACAATATATTTCCAAAAGGAGGGAGACCAGAATTGAATACAGTACTCCAAAAGTGGCCAAAGTTATGTGCTGTACAGCAGAAACATAACCACCCAATTCAAATAGTCAAAGCACTGGCCAATAAAGGCAAGCATACCAAATGCCTTCTTCACTATCCTATCTACCCGCGACCCTACTTTCAAGAAGCTATGAACCCGCATTCCAAGGTCTCTTTGTTCAGCAACACTCCCCAGGACCTTACCATTGAGTGTATATGTCCTGCCCTGATTTACATTTCCAAAATGCAGCATCTCCCATTTATCTAGATTAAAAACCATTTGCCAATTCTCAGCCCATCCGCCCATCTGATCAAGTTTCCATTGTACTCTGAGATAAACCTTCTTTGCTCTCAACTACACCATCAATTTTGGTTTCATCTGCAAACTTTGCAACTATTGCTGCAATTTTCACATCCAAATGATATATGCGAATAGTGAAAAGTAGCGGATCCAGTACCAACCCTTGCAGCACACCAATGGTCACAATCCTCCTGTTCGAAAAACAATCCTTCACCACCACCCTCTGTCTCCTGCCTTCGGGCTAATTCTGTATACACATGGCTAGTTCTCCTTGTATTCCATATGAACTAAACTTGTAAATCAACCTACCATGCAGAAAGTTGTCAAATGCCTTACTGAATTCCATATCAACAATATACACCTCTGCCTCAATGAATCCTCTTAATCACTTCTTCAAACATACTCAGTCAATTTAGTGAGACACAACTTTCCATGTTTCGAGCCATGTTGCCTATCACTTATCAGTCCTTGCTTTTCAAAATCCATGCAAACCTTGTGCCTCATAATCCTTACCAACAGCTCGCCCTCCACTGAAGTCTGGCTCACTAGCTTTTGTTTACCATCCTTCTTAAATGTTGTCAATAATCGCACCAAGTTCGCAAGCCTCCTGTCTTCCAGCATCTCATCTGTGACAATTGACGATACAAATATCTCAGCAATGGGCCCATCAATCACTTCACTCGCTACCCACAGAGTTCTAGGTACATCTGATCAGGTCCTGGAGATTTGCCCACCTTTACGGGCTTTATGAACTCCAGCATCTCCTTCTCTGTAATGCAGGCACTTTTCAACATGTCACGGTTGATTTCCAAAGTTCTTTAGCTTCCATGCCCTTCTGCACAGTCAACACTGACGCACGATGTTTATTTAGCATCGCCTCCATCTCCTGCGGTTTTTCATATCGGCAACCTTGCGGATCTTTAAGTGGCCCAAAACTCTCCTGAGTTACTCTTTTGTCCTTAATGTATGTGTAGAGTCCCTTTGGATTCTCCTTAACCCTGTTTTCCAGAACTATCTAATGTCCCCTTTATGGCCTCTGGATTTCCCTCTTATGTATACTCCTACTGGCTTTAGACCCTTCTCGACAGTCACTTTAAATCTGGAATTAAGAGCCAAATGACGATGATGAATCCATTTTCGATTTTTGGAAAACCCAACAGGTTCGCTGATGGCCTTGAAAGAAGCAAACTGCCTCCTTACCAGGCCTGGGTTACATGTGACTCCAGACCGACAACAATGTGTTTGTTTTGGGTAATGAATGTAGGCCCAACTAGTGATCCCCTCATCCCGTGAATGAGTTCTGAAAAAAAACCTTGACTCCTGCTCTCTCTCTCTACACCTGACATATGCATCCCTCTTACTTGTAACCTGACACTCAACTTCTCCAGTCCTCCAGCATTCCTTACACCTACCAGGTTTACCCTTCACTCTAACAGGGACAGACTGTCTCTGTGATTTTGACATCTCATTTTTGAAGGAGGTTTCCCTCTCTCAGCTGGCCCCATAACTGCGAATATCTGTTCCAATCCCGTTTGGAAGTCCTTCCTCCAATTTAGAGCATTATCTTTTAAACCCAGTTATTCATTTTCCATCCCTATTTTAAAACTAGTAGAATTATGATAATGTGTCCAAAAGTGCTTCCTCACTAATACCTCAGTCTCCTGCCCTGCCATATTTTCCAAGGGGAAGGTGACATTGAGTTCCTTCTCTGTGGTGGAGAGCATATGTCAAGTAGCTGCAGCGTTGTAACTGGGATTGGCGTCAGAAGTGTCTTCGTCTCATTGGGCTGAATCGAACAATAAATTATCTGAGTGCCATTTTCATTGAGTGTGACAGAGGGATTGTCTGCGCAAGGTTGAGCTAGTTTCCTGGTGCTACCTCATTAACTACCTCCCCTCACACCATGGTGCCCCTCTCATTCAATACCAGCCCTATTCTCTCACCCATCACAGCTGGAGGTACTCACCATCGCACTGATACCCTTGGATATTATGTTATTCCTGGCACTGGTACCATCTTTAAAAGGCCAGTGGGCACACAGTTGTGCTTTGTTGATTTTGGAGCTGGTTTGTATAGTTTACACCGAGCATGGCAGATAAGGGGCAATTACACCACGGTTTGTCGACAGGGGCACGGAGGTCCTGGTGGATGGGCTAGTACAGAGGGGGACCAATCTCTTCCCAGAGAGGGCTTACACTATCAGACACACCTGGCATGGTCTGAGCTCACCACCCAGCTCAGTGCAGTACCTGCGGTCTGAGGAAATGCCCAGCACTACAGCACAACCATCAATAACCTGCCCTGTTCTTTCAAGATAAGGGTCACCGTATTCTCTCTGCTCCTTCACACTCACTGTATATCTGTTGCAGCAGCGACCCAGAACAACGTTCATGCTCCACCGCTCTCACTGCTGCTTGCAACACCTTTCCCCCCCTCTCTCTCCCCATTACCCTCCCCCACATGCACAAACTAAGAACATTGCATAGATACGCCACTGTGGACTGACTCCCTACAGATACCTCACCATATCGCCCCCCAATCTACACCAACACTAACAGCAGGGGTACCCACTCCCTCCCTCCCTCCCTGCCTCCTTTTCTCCCATTCCAGGTGAAACAGCCTGGAATAGACAGAAATGACCAAGCCTCATGTGGAGATTCTGAACTATCCACGTCCCACCGACCGAGTAAGGAGCAATGTTCAGTGAAGGGCAATTCTCACTTTAAACCCACTGGCAGCTCCGTTTCCCCCGGCACAAATAGAAGCCGTGGCCCTGATGCTATCTCCCTTTTTTGTCCAGCTGGTACAAATGGAATCCCCATGGTCTCGGTAAGCAGGAAGGTGGACTCACATCACATGGTCTCCATCACCTCTCAGGAAGGGAGCACGGAAGCTCCCTCGTACACCTCCTCCTGTAAATAGCTCAGATGCTAAAACTAATCTGTGAGATTTACTGCTCTCCCCACCTGTCCTGACATCTTCAATAACCTGTTCTCATATACACCCTGCGCCCTCTGTTCCTGCACCTCCTTTATAACGGTACAACCTGTTTATATTGTCTTTTAATGTCCTTCCTACTAAAGAGCACCATCTCACACTGCGCTGCATTGACCCTCATCTGCCATACACCTGAACACTACACCAACATATAACTTTCCTGTTGGAGTTCCACATCGTCCTCAACAAACTTCATAATTCTTTCAGGTTTGGTATCTGCAAATATTGAAATTGTCCTACAGTCACGTTCCACCCAAAAATACTGACACACACCAGACAGAGCGAGTGAAATATTGACACACTCTCCACGTGTGCATTACTGTCAATGTACTGTGAGTGCCTGTATGTGTTTGTATTCGCGTGTGTATCTGTGTGGGGCGGGTCTGGCAGTCTCTGTGGTATTTAAAGTGATGTAATATCCCCCGATATGAGTTCTGAGTAAGGGTCACTCGATCCAAAACGTCAACTTTCATTTTTGTCCAAAGCTGCTTCAGAGCTGCTGAGATTTCTGTTGTTGTCAATCTCTGTTGCACCTCCACCCCGATGCCCCACGCTACTATAATCGTGGTGCTGAAATGTGTAAACGACCAGGGATTCAGTCTGAGAGGGAGAGAGGGAGGGCAGCAACTCACATCACAATCCAACCTGAATCTTGATTGCACCAAACACACACGCGTGCATGAACATACATACACGCACAAGCACACTAGGTTGGTTTGGAGAGGATTGTCATTGCACTTAGGCCCTCAGAGTGGAACACGTTCATGTGGAGAAATGTCTGCGCTCTTTCTGCAATGTGGAAATGGTTTTTCACTGGGTAGTATTTCCAACACACAGAATACACATGAAAGCATATTTCCATTATAATTATAACCAAGCAATTCCGAGTGAGCCGTTTTCCAAGGAGATGAGATTAATTTTAATGCACTACCTTTAACTTGGAATTATTAATGTTTTACTCTTACAAGTAATCCTACCTTTGAGAAAGGATTGGAAAGACCTAATCCAGACCAGAAGAGTGTGGGCTTGTATCACTTTAAAGAAAAGAGGGAAAGGGAGAGGAACGGAGAGTGATTTTGACCCAGTTTCAGTGATTCACACCAAAACAAGAAGAGTTCCCATTGCACAGAGATGCAGAGACAGAGATCCACATACTAATGCAGAACCACATGTAACAAGCTCAGAGAGATAGACATGCGCACAGAGGTTAACAGAGACATATATAGACACACAGGAATAGACAAACACCAACAGAAATATGCAGGTACATACTTAGACATACAAACACAGACAGACTCATGGAGTTATACAGGGTATTTGCATACAGGCCTATCGGCTCATACAGTCCAGATTTATCTAAGTGTTCTCTTATTCTTGTAGTTAACCAAATGCGTTTTAAAAACTATAACTTGACCCCAAATCCATCACCTCCTCAGAAAACTCATTCCCTACACGAACCACATGCTATCTAAGAAAAGAATCACCTCACAGGTCGTGATCAGGTGGACCCAAGAAATTTGTAGGAAGCTAAGGAAGTGATTGCTGAGTCCTTTGCTGAGACGTTGTCATCACCAACAGCGACAGGTGAGATGCTGGAAGTCATGAGTTTGACGAAAGTTTTGCTATTAAACAAAATAGAAAGAAAAAGCCAAGAACAATAGATTGGGGATCCTGACATCAGTGGTGGGCACGGTGTTGGAGGGAATCATGAGCTACAGGATTTACATGCATTTGGAAAGGCAAGGACTGATTAGGGATAGGCAAAAGTGAGGACTGCTGATGCTGGAGATCATAGTCTTGATGAGAGTGGTACTGGAAAAGCACAGTGGGTCACGCAGCATCTGACGAGCAGGGAAATCGACGTTCTGGGCAAAAACCCTTTATCTGGATAGTGAAATGGGGTTGTGCGTGGATAATCATGTCTCACTGAATTGATTTATTTTTTGTTGAGAAGTAATGGAGAGGATTGGTGATGGCAGAACGCTGGGTGTGATCTATATGGACTTCAGTTAGGCATTCGACCTAGTTCCCCATGTAGGTTGGTTAGCAAGGTTAGATCACATGGAATACAGGGAGAATTAGCTGGTTGGATACAGAACTGGCTCAAAGGTAGAGGACAGAGGGTGGTGGTGGAGGTTTGTTTTGCAGACTGGAGGCCTGTGACCAGTGGAGTACCACACGGATCGTCGCTGGGTCCGCTACATTTCGTCATTAATATAAATGATTACGATATGAACATAGGACAGTTAGTAAGTTTGCAAATGACACCAAAATTGGAGGTGTCGTGGCCAGCAAAGAAGGTTACAACAGATTACGACGGGATCTTAATCAGATGGGCCAATGGACCGAGGAGTGGCAGAGTTTAATTTAGATAAACTTGAGATGCTGCATTTTGGAATGGCATCTCTGGGCAGGACCTATACACTTACTGGTAAAGACCTGGGGAGTGTTGCTGAACAAAGTCACCTCAGAGCACATGTTTATAGTTCTTTGAAAGTGGATTAGCAGGTAGATAGGACAGTGAAGAAAGTATTTGATATGTTGTTGGTCGGTGCATTGTGTATATGCGTAAGGAGACTGGATTGCGTCTGTGCAGGACATTGGTTCCGCCACTTTTGGAATCCTGATCTCCCTGCTCTGTAGGAAGGATGTTGTGAAACTTGAAAGGGTTCAAGATGGGTTTTCACTGATTTTGCCATGGGTGGAGGGTTTGAATTAGAGGGAGAGGCTGAATAGGCTGAGCCTGTTTTCCCTGGTGAATCAGAGGATGACGGTTGATGTTAGAGGTTAGTAAAATCATGGGTGCAACAGATAGAGTGAATAGTCAAGGTCTTTTCCCTAGGGTAGTGTATCAAAAACTAGATGGCAAAGGTTTAATGTGGGATGGGAAAGACAAAAAAGGGTTCTAATGGGCAACATCTTCATGCAGAGGATTGTCCGTGTGTAATGAGCTGCCAGAGGAAGGTATTGAGGCTGGCACAATTACAACATTTAATAGGCATGTGGATGGACAGATGAATGGGAAGGGTTTAGATAGAAGTTGACCAAATGCCGGCAAATGGCATGAGAATAAGTTTGGCTGTCTGGTTAGCATGGACATGGTGGGCCAAAATGTCTGTTTCCACACTTTACAGCTCGATGACTCTATGTCTTTTAAGAAACTTCCTCCTCTTATCTTAAAACAATCCCCCAATCGAGGGAAAAGAGGCGTAACATTCTACATTATCGATACCTTTCATAATATTATATACCTCTACAAGGTTACCTCTCAGCCTCCTACGCTCCAGTAGAAAATGTCTGAGTCTGTTGAGTCTGTCCTTATAATTCAAACACTGCATTCCCAGCAACATCCTGATAAACCTCTTCTGAACTCTCCCGAACTTGATAATATTCTCTATATAACAGGGCGACCAGAACTGCACACAGTCCTCCAGGACATACCTTACGAAAGTCCTGTGCAACCAGAACATAACACCCCAACTCCTGTACTCAAAGGACTGTCCACTGATATTCGTCATTTATATAAATGGTTTGGATGAGAACATAGGAGATACAGCTAGTAAATTTGCAGATGACAGCAAAATCGGAGGTGTAGTGAACAGTTAGGAACGTTACCACTGAGTAAAATGGAATCTTGATCAGGTTGGCCAATGGACTGAGGAGTGGCAGATGGAGCTATATTTAGAAAAATGCGAGATGCTTCATTTTGGAAAAGCAAACCAAAGCAGGACTTACACACTTAATGATAAAGTCCTGGAGAGTGTTGCTGAACAGAGACCTTGGAGTACAGGTTCATATTTCCTTGAAAGTAGAATTGCAGGTAGATAGGATAGTGAAGTAGGTGTTTAATATGCTTCCCTAATTGTTCAAACCACTGAGTACAAGAGTTGGGAGGTCATGTTGCGGCTATGCAGGATATTGGTTAGGCCACTTTTGGAATGATGCGTACAATTCTTGTCTCATTCCTATCGGAAAGATGTTGAGAAACTTGGAAGGGTTCAGAAAAGATGTACAAGGAAGTTGCCAGGGCTGGAGGATGTTGCCAGTGCTGGAGGATTTAAGCTGTAGGGAGAGCCTGAATAGGCTGGGGCTGATGATAAAATCATGAGAGGCATGCATGGGGTAAATAGATGATGTATTTTCCCGGGGTTGGCGAGTCCACAACTAGAGGTTAGAACGAGAGGTGAAAGATTTTAAAGGGACCTCAGGGACAATTTTTATGCATAGAGGGTTGTATGTGTATGGAATGATTTTGCCAGAAGCTGGTCAAATTAAAGTATTTAAAAGATATCTGGATGAGTATACTAATAGGAAGGGTTCAGAGGGATATGGGCAAGAGTTGGCAAAATTTATAAGATTAGCTGAGGGTATCTGGTCGACATGGAAAAGTTGTACCAGAGGGCCTGTTTCCATGCAGAACCATCTCTATGAATCTATGTCACCTTAATGAAGGACAAAACGTGAAACATCTTTATAACCCCCCCTGTATACATATGAAGCATACTTCAAAGAATTATGTCTGAAACCCTAGGTTGCTCTGTTCTACAACACTACCAATGGCTCAACATTTAATTGTATAATTGTTTTCTTAGTTTGTTTTACCGAAGTACAATACCTTGCATTTATCAACATTAAACTCCATCTGCAATTCTTTAGCCCAGTGAGTTAAAATACTGGGGAAGAAAGGCTGGAATGTAATCAGTTGCCTTGTATTATGTAATGGTTTCAGGAAGACGGCAGCCACACGTTAAAGCTGGGAACCAGTGATCGGTGTTTCAGGGCAGAAAGTATGCTCTGTCTTTGTCTCTGATGTTCAGTGTTAGAACATAGAACATAGAACATAGAACAATACAGCACAGAACAGGCCCTTCGGCCCACGATGTTGTGCCGAACTTCTAACCTAGATTAAGCACCCATCCATGTACCTATCCAAATGCCGCATAACGGTCGCCAATGATTCTGACTCTACCACTCCCACGGGCAGCGCATTCCATGCCCCCACCACTCTCTGGGTAAAGAACCCACCCCTGACATCTCCCCTATACCTTCCACCCTTCACCTTAAATTTATGTCCCCTTGTAACACTCTGTTGGACCCGGGGAAAAAGTTTCTGACTGTCTACTCTATCTATTCCCCTGATCATCTTATAAACCTCTATCAAGTCACCCCTCATCCTTCGCCGTTCCAACGAGAAAAGGCCGAGAACTCTCAACCTATCCTCGTACGACCTACTCTCCATTCCAGGCAACATCCTGGTAAATCTTCTCTGCACCCTCTCCAAAGCTTCCACATCTTTCCTAAAGTGAGGCGACCAGAACTGCACACAGTACTCCAACTGTGGCCTAACCAAAGTCCTGTACAGCTACAACATCACTTCACGACTCTTGAATTCAATCCCTCTGCTAATGAACGATAATACTCCATAGGCCTTCTTAGAAACTCTATCCACCTGAGTGGCAACCTTCAAAGATCTATGTACATAGACCCCAAGATCCCTCTGTTCCTCCACCTGACTAAGAACCCTACCATTAACCCTGTATTCCGCATTCTTATTTGTTCTTCCAAAATGGACAACCTCACACTTGGCAGGGTTGAACTCCATCTGCCACTCCTCAGCCCAGCTCTGCATCATATCTAAGTCCCTCTGCAGCCGACAACAGCCCTCCTCACTGTCCACAACTCCACCTATCTTCGTATCATCTGCAAATTTACTGACCCACCCTTCGACTCACTCATCTAATGTATTAATAAAAATTACAAACAGCAGAGGACCCAGAACTGATCCCTGCGGAACTCCACTTCTAACTGGGCTCCAGGCTGAATATTTACCATCTACCACCACTCTCTGCCTTCGACCGGTTAGCCAGTTTTCTATCCAATTGGCCAAATTTCCCTCTATCCCATGCCTCCTGACTTTCCGCATAAGCCTACCATGGGGAACCTTATCAAATGCCTTACTAAAATCCATGTACACTACATCCACTGCTCTACCCTCATCCACATGCTTGGTCACCTCCTCGAAGAATTCAATAAGACTTGTAAGGCAAGACCTACCCTTCACAAATCCGTGCTGGCTGTCCCTAATCAAGCAGTGTCTTTCCAGATACTAATAAATCCTATCCCTCAGTACCCTTTCCATTACTTTGCCTACCACAGAAGTAAGACTAACTGGCCTGTAATTCCCGGGGTTATCCCTATTCCCTTTTTTGAACAGGGGCACAACATTCGCTACTCTCCAGTCCCCTGGTACCACCCCCGTTGCCAGTGAAGACGAGAAGATCATTGCCAACGGTACTGCAATTTCCTCTCTTGCTTCCCACATAATCCTAGGATATATCCCGTTATCCTTGATCCTATCCGCCAAGGATCTTTCATGCCCTCTCTTAGCTCTCCTAATCCCTTTCTTCAGGTCCCTTCTGGCTATCCTGTATCCCTCCACGGCTCTGTCTGAACCCTGTTTCCTCAACCTTATGTAAGCCTCCTTCTTCCTCTTTTCTAGACATTCAACCTCCCTCGTCAACCAAGGCTCCCTCACACGACCATTTCTTTCCTGCCTGATAGGTACATACATATCATGGACACGTCGTATCTGCTCCTTGAAAAAGTTCCACATTTCCACCACATCCTTCCCTGACAGCCTATGCTCCCAACGTATGCTCCTCAAATCCTGTCTTACAGCATCGTAATTTCCCTTCCCCCAATTGTAAAATCTACCTTGTTGTGCGCACCTATCTCTCTCCATAACCAAGGTGAAAGTCACAGAATTGTGGTCACCATCACCAAAATGTTCGCCCACTAACAAGCCCACCACTTGTCCCGGTTCGTTACCGAGTACCAAATCCAATATGTCCTCCCCTCTGGTTGGACAATCTACACACTGCGTTAGAAAAGCTTCCTGGACACACTGCACAAACACCGCCCCATCCAATCTACTTGATCTATTTGAGTTCCTTCACAGTGCAGAGTGTGTCTACAGGATTTCATTCCTCATATTGCAGACTACAGATAATAGCCATTTAAACTGGAAATGATAGCCAAATATTTAAAGATGTTCTTAGTTTATCTCGAAGGCAGAGCACATATACTCGACATCCTACAGTTGAGGCAAGTACCTTGCATTTTTAACAACGTTATTATTCTAACTGGGTAATTCAGTAACGTGAACCACATTTCAATGAATACATAACGATCTGAAAGCTGGCATGTAACGTTAAGAGTTTGGGCATGGTTCAGATCTTGTGTAGTCTGTAATATTCCTGCCTCTGAGGCAGAGCTCTGGATTCTATTCCAATTCGTGAACTTGTCTAGTAGTGTCCCTATCTCGAGACCAGACGGTCTAGATTTTGATGCAGTGTGTCAGAACAGGCTGATGAACGAACACACAGGAGAATAATGTTGTGACTTTTGGGTCTATTGTGGGGTGGTGGTAGTGTCCCTGCCTCTGGCCCCAAAGGTCTAGGTTCTAATCCTACTAGAGGTGTTTTATAATATGGCTGAACGCGTTGACTAAAAAGATTTTAAAATTGTGGTTTGATCGAGATGGAAGAGGTGTCAGTATTAAATTTCAGAATTTAAGCCCCGGAAGCACAGACCCTGGGTGGGAGGCGCGTTTGCGCCTTCTAGAGGTTTATAAATTCATGAGGTTCATGGATAGGGAGTGAGTAGTCAAGATCTTTTCCCCATGTTTGGAAGTCCAAAATTAGTAAGCACAGATTTAATGTGAGAGGGGAAAGATTTTAAAGTGACCTCGAGGCAACGTTTTCACTCAGAATGTGGAGTGTGTACATAATGAACTGCCAGAAGTAGTGATGGAGGTAGGTATAATTACAACATTTAAAAGGCACCCAGATGGATATATTAATAGGAAGGATTTAGAGTGATATGGGCCAATTGCTGGCAAATAGATTAGATTAGCTACAGTGTAGCACAAGTCCACACCAACCGTCTGAAGAGTTACCCACCCAGAACATCTCGCCACATTTACCCCTAACTAATGCACCTGACATTATGTGCAACTTTGCATGGCCTATTCACAGAATCTGCACAACTTTGGACTGTAGGAGGAAATCCACGCAGACACAGTGACAATGTACAAAATCCACACGGTCAGTCACCTGAGCCATCAATCAAACCCAGGTCCCTGGTACTATGAGGCAGTAGTGCTAACCACTGAGCCACCGCACCGCCCGAAGTAGGGCAAAATTAATTTCCGAAATCAGGTTGGCATGAACGAGTTGGTCAAAAGTATTTGCTTCCGTGCTGTACAACTCTAAGATTCATCAAGCCATTTGAACTCGGTCCCTGTGAAATCTTCATTGTCCACTATATAGCCAAACTTGGTTTCATCCACAATCTTTCTAATCACGCCTTCTATAATTCTCATCTGAATCATTTGTCTAAATTTCAAACAAAAATGGATTGAGCACAAGTCCCTGTGGAACACCACTGTGCACAGTGTCACAAAGCTGTTCCCTTTTCTCTAAAATCTTCCTTTTCTCAAAGATACTGTGTCCTTGATTTTTTTTCAGAGGCGTCGTAAATAGTTCCTGGCTCCAAGGTGATTGGTTTGGTACAGAGATTAAACGGTTTTGTGATTAAAGGTATAATGAAAGGGGAGTGGTCAGGTCTCTATGTGAACAGTTCAGTCCAAAACCAGTTTGCAGTTCGGCTCTCTCTCTCTCTCTCTCTCTCTCTCTCTCTCTCTCTCTCTCTCTCTCTCCTTCTGCCCTTCTAGCTTCAACCTGTAAGTATTTGTTCCTTTTGCACTGTTCTTAATGGGGGTTTGCTTATTGGGAAGGTTGCGTGCTTCCAGAACAGCTAATTAAGTCGAGTTTGAATAGATTGAGTTCTGTAGGGGTTATATATTCTGTTCTTTGTGTTTCATTGTGTAGTTTTGTGAATTTGTTTTGTCTGTTTTAAAACCTGATAATTTTCACTGTGCACTTACGGAAACAAATTACAAAGGTACGGTCTGCACAGCCTGGTTAAGAAAATTTTGAGTGGTCTGTCCTAGTCCAGACAGGCCTCCAGTCTGAAAAACACCCCGCCTCGATAATGCTGTCTCCTACTATTGGGCAAACATACACAGACACATACACAGACACGTACACAGACACAGACACCCAGACACACACACACACAGAGACACACACACGCTCACAGATGCACATACACAAATTCACACACACAAAGACACGGACACAGAGACACACAGACACATGCACACGCACAGACACACACACAAACAACACATGCACACAGACACACATAGACCCACAAAGAGACATACAAACACCGACGCACACACACAAACTCAGACACATACACAGAGAGACACACATGCATGCGCGTGCCACACATTCACAATACTTAGCGTCGTTAGGATATAACACGATAAGTTATGATTAAAGATGGGCTCAAGGATTGTTATGAGAGGATAGTAGAACTGGCTTGAAAAACATGTCATCCATGATCAATAGTTCAGTAGACTGGATGGGCCAAATGGCCTTTTTTCTGCTCTAATGTTTTACGCTCTATGGTACATGCATTTGTCTGTGTTGGTGTTTGTATTTATATGTTCACGTGTGTCTGTGTGTCTATGTTTTTGGGTGTCTGTACTTTCGTGTATTTCAGTGTGTCTGTGTGTACGTGTTTGAGTCTGTCTGTGTGTGTATGTCTGTGTGTGTGTTTGAGTGTGTCTATATATGCCTGTCTGTGTATGCATCTGTGTGTGTGTCTGCATATGTTTGTGCTCATCATTATTTTTAGAAATGGAAATATCAATGTACGTTTTTGTAATTTCTATACTGTTTGTCATTCATCTTTCCATCATAGCTTGAGGAACTTTGTTTCCATTATGAATTTGTTATTTTAACAGATGAAGGAAGTCTACATGACTTCTTCCTAGGACGACCCTGACCTAATGTGCGACCTTTATCATAGGCCATATCATCAAACTGGTTGCACCGATAATTTGCTGTGACCAATGGAGGAGAGGCAGTAGAAAAGAAAACAGTTACTCAACAACCCAGGGAACTCTGGACCGGTGAGCCTGACATCAGTGGTCGGTGAGTTGTTGGAGGAGGTTCTGAGGGATAGCCAATTGCATGCAATTTCAAAGGTAAGGATTGATTTGGAATAGTCACCATAGCTTTTTGCATGAGAAATCGTGTCACACTAATTTGACTGAGTCTGTTAAAGAGGTGACAAAATAGATTTGTGAAGGCAGTATTGCGGATGCTTTCCATATAGACTGGAGCAATTCTTCGACAAGATTCTGCATATTAGGCAAGTTAGTAAGGTTAGGTCACATGGGAAACAGTGCACCCAATCCAATTGAATACAAAATTAGATTGAAGGGAGGCGACAGTGGTTGGTAGAGGATTGCTTTTCTGTCTGGAGGCCTGTGAATACTAGTGTGCCACAAGGATCAGTGCTGAGCCCACTGCTTTTCGTCATTTTTATAAATGATGTGCATGTGACCATAGGTAGCAATGGTAACAAGTTTGCAGATTACACTAAAATTGTTGGTGTTGTGGGTAATGAAGAAAATTATCTCAGAGTGCAATGAGACCTCGATCAGATGGGGCAATGGGCTGACGAGTGGCAGATGGTGTTTAATTCAGATAAATGTGAAGTGCTGCATTTTGGAAAGCAAATCGGGGTACTTAATGGAAATGTCTTGGAGGATGTTGGTGAGCAACGAGAGAGAGAGATGTAGGTGCAACGCTCCTTCAAAGTGAACAGGATAGTGTTTTGCATGTTTGCCTTCATTGGTCAGAGCATTGAGTTTCGGAGTTGGGATGTCATGTTACAGCTGTACAGGATGTTAGTGAGGCCACATTTTCGAATACTCTGTGCAGTTCTGGTCTCCCTGCTGGACTAAGGTTTCTGTGAAACTTGAAAGGGTTCAGAAAATATTTACAAGGATGTTGCCAGGTTTGGAGAGTTTGAGCTATAAGCAGAGGCTGAATAGGCTAAAGCGGTTATCCCTGTAGAATCATGGACTTAGGGCTGACCCGGTAGAGGTTTATAAAATCATAAGGGACATTGATTTTGTAAATAGACAAGCTCTATTTCCCAGAAGAGGGGATTCGAAAAATAGAGAGTATGGATTTAAGGTGCAAGGGGAAATATTTTAGATGGACTTTCAAGGCAATGATTTCATACAGAGGGATGTGTGCATATGGGATTATCTGCCATAGGAATTGGTGGGGTCTGGCTCTTAATGGGTATCTGAATAAGGAGGTATAGAGGAATATGAGCCAAATGCTGGCAAACCAGACTCGATCAGATTGGGATGTCTGATCAGTACGGAAAAACATGTTATGCAACATGACTCCATAAGTGGTGTGAGGAGACATTCTAAACTGACATTTCATGTGGGAATTCTCTTCCCCACAAGTTTGAGATGTCTCTTTGTTTACATTTATTCAAAGCTGAGCTAGTTAAATATTTGACAGTGAATTGAGTCAGTGGATAATGGGATACAGACAGGAAAGTAGTTCTGATTCCCAACCTGATCAGCCGCATTCTTAGTGCCTGGCGGAGAAGGCTCAAAGTGTCTAATGACCCACTCCTACTCCACAGTCCCGTGTTTCTGTGTTCCATTCAGTCTCTCAAACCTGCTAGACAGGAGCAGTTACAGGCTACTTACTGCTATACGCTGGTGCACAGAAACAGAGGAGATCATTCAGCCCCTCGAAACTGTCACACACAATTTGGGCTGCTTTAGAAAATGTAATTGGAAAACCCAGGCTGGTAGGAAAGAGTCGCTCACCCCTCCCTGCAACTTATGCTTCATTTGTTGGTCATGTTGCAGACCCAGTTTCACTGAATACATTCCGCATACCTCAACCAGAGATCGTGAAGACAATCTGGCAACATTCAATAACAGACCTTCCAGGAAAATAACACCCTCTACTTTACAATAACAGAATGTAAGGACGCCACTAAACAGGGGTATGTCATTCATCCACACGCCCCACCCCCCACCCCCCAGCATGTCTTCATCCACAATAAGATCATAAGGTCTAATATCCTCTTTCATGTCCAATTCTTCACAGCCCTCACCTCTGACTGGTCAAAAAGCACTCCCTGCCTCCACACTGTGAACAATTGATATGAGCAAAAGACGTGAACACAAGGGCTCAAGGAAGATTAACCAGCCCTGACATCAAGGCAGAATTTAACTGATGTTGGTCTCAAGGAGCCTGAGCAAGATTGCACTTGATGGGAATGAGTTGCAATCTTCCCTGATTAGCGTGCTTTAAAGCATAAAGCACAATGATTGTGGTTTGTGTACAAAAATTCATGCAGTCCTGGACACGTCTGCAAAAGATCCTCAAGGTAGCTTCCTCAGCACAAACATCTTCAGCTGTTTCATAAACATCTTGCCCACACCATAAGATTAAAAGTGGGGGTGTTCACTGAAGATCTCACAATATTCAGGAAAAATTCCCCCTTCAGCTCCTGAACTAGTCTGTGTACATGTGCAGCAAGACCTAGACAACATTCAGGCTTGTGCTATTGGAAGTATCGGTAACATTCATATAACAGTGCTGCTGGACAGTGCACAATTCCACAGTCAAAAGGAAGAGAATATTCAGCGCCTCACGCTAGCTTCACAGGAATATGAGGAAGTCATTTAGCTCAATGAAATTATTGGAGAAGTGTAGAGATAGCCCATTTAGTGCCTCCAACCAAATTAACAGGAAGAGAAGGATTCACGTGTTATGAACGACAGCAGAGCTCCTCAAAAATATTTGAAGGCGTTGTCCGAGACGCTATTAATAATTAAGTGTTCTGATACAGTATTATCCCATAAACATGTACTTGGAAAAAAAGGAAAGATTAGACACAGATTCTCAGATGCAGTTCTCCAATTGAGGAGGGAAAGCAAATCAAGTGAAAATTCAAATAGAGGTGCAGCCAGGAGAATTCAATTGAAGCTTCTGTGGAGACCCCAGTAGCTTCTGATGTTGCTGACAAACCAAAACACTTCCTGTAATGTGACTGCCAGAACTGCACACAGTATTCGATCTATGGCCGAACCAATGGCATGTTTAACTCATATTATGTCGCCTCGATGAATGAACACTATGCCTACAGTTCCGTGTGATTTCTTAACTGGCTATTGCACTGTCCAGTCACATTCAGGGATGTGTAGAGAAACACGCTCTGACTTCTTTAGTGTTCTGCTATTCATTGAATTCTCCCCTGTCTAGTTCCTTCATCCAAAGTGCATCACATCCTATTTAGCAGGGTTCCATTCCATCTGCCATTGATCTAACCATCTGACCATTCCACCTGTATCTTCCTGTAACGCAAGGACCTCCTCATCACTGCCAACAACCTGGCCAATTTTTGTTTCAAACACAAAATTACTTATTACACTCAGACCCCAGCCCCCACAACCGCCCTCTCCACATTCACATTTACATCATTTATGAATACCACAAATAATTAGATACACTGCACTGCTCGCTGTAGTACACCACCAGACACTGGTCTATCTCTACCACCTTTCCAGTAACATGGGACCACATAGATGTTCTCCAGTTCTCTAGCGCCTCCCTTGTGTAGTCACATTCGACTTAACCATTTAGATCTGGATATTTCCTCTCTTGTCTCCAACAGCATCCTGCGACAGAACTCATCTGGACTTTACATCATCCAAAACCATCAATCCCAACTTGCATCTTATATCAATCAGTTTGAGAGCTTCCCAGTCCATCCTCTTGAATTCTGTACCTGCATCTTCCTTCTCCCAACTAAAACAGGTGTGAAGCTCTCATGTCACAGGCTATCAATGTTCCCCAGTTTCACATACTGATTACCCCCTTGGTTTCAAAATGGGTCCTAATTTTTCACTGGTTATTCTGTTCCGCTTGATGTTTTTGTACAACATCTTGGGTTCCCCCTAACTTTGCCTGCTGCACTTCTCCATGCCCCTGTGTTAGTCAGTCTGCAGTGGATGAATTTTCTAAGTTTCCCTGAGATCACCTCTCATTCTTTGAACAGTGCAGAACACAGGTATAATCTCATCCACACTGCATGCAGTCTGTGCAGAACGCCATGACTTCGAGATTCCAATTTCCGTTAAATGAAGGCCAACTTCACTTATAACCTTCCATTTCCAAACGTCGCCCCGAACCACGTTGGTTCAATTTTATTTACTATTCGCTTGCTGAACTCTTAAACATCCAACTGAATGTCTAACTATATCACATCCAATAGTCCTCCATTGTCTCCCCCTACAAGAAACATCTTCTGATGTATTCCTGTTGAAGGGCTTTTGCCCAATGCGTTGATTTTACTGATCCTCGGATACTGCCAGAACTGCTGTGCTTTTCCTGCACCACTCTACTCTAAACTCTGGTTTCCAGCATCTGGTTTTTTAAACTTTGTTTTGCCTGGGTTTGGGGAGCGGCTTCAGCTAGGAGGAGCCATGGGGGATTAAAGGGTAATATGAACACCCTCTGCAGGAAGGGAGAATGTCTCCACTTATTTGTGTTATACGCTGGTTTACTTCAGACATAGTTGATAGAAGTATTGATTTGGCTGTTATTGTAGTTATATTTTCAAGATGGGATGAACTGTTTACAGCTTTCACTTGGCGCGCTATAAATGTGGTTCTTCTCCTCGTGGGTTATGGGCTGCTTCAGATGGCTGTGGCTAACCGCTCGTTTAAATGGTGCACCTGGAACGTGAAGGAGAGTCACTCACCGATTAAGAGAAAAAAGATAATTTCAAGCCTCAGAAAGGAAGATGTCAATGCAGCCTTGCCACCAGAAACACATCTAACTGATAAGGAGCACTTAAAGTTACAACAGGGAAATTTCGGCCCGGTGTTTATTTCATCCTTTAATTCAAAAAGTAGAGGAGTAGCTTCAGTCATTCATACAAACCTTCTGCTTCAGTTGTTTGACCAAATTAAGGACGAACGTGAGTAGTTTCTGATCCTTAAAGCTTTAATACATGCTAAGGAATATGGGACATTGTATAATATTGCCCCCAGCACACTCCCTCAAATTTCTAATGGATGTGCTCTCCAGGTTGATGACCATTGGTGAACATCGTACAATTAAAGGGGAGACTTTAACCGACTTATGGACCCCGAAGTGGATAGGATGTCAAGGGGTCTCACGGGTATTTTCCCGCCATCAAGGCAGCTGGTGGACCTGAACAGGGAGCTGCATTGGTGGACGTTTGAGATGTCTTCACCATGAAGATAGGGGCTTCACTTTTTTCTCTAACCCACGTAAGTGCTATACCAGGATTGACATATTTTTTGCCCCATTGGCCTTTTGAAATTCGATGCTGCCCTGCAAAATTCTGATCATGCAGCAGTGTACGTGGATGTTAAGGCTGATGGTGTTTGGAAAGCCTCGCAGCACTGGCGCATGGATCCTTGCCTCCTGAAAGATAGCAAATTCATTGAGTACTTTTCGCGGGAATTGAAGTTTTTATTGGGACATTAACTTGGGTACGGCCAGTAATCCATCTGTGTTCTGGAAGACTGCCAAGGCCTATGCAAGGGGTTTGATTATTTCTTACTCGGTGACTCAGAAGCGGCAGAAGGGAAAACAGTAGCGAATGCTTAAGGCTTTAATGAAGGCAGCTGAGACAGCATACTTTGACAGACTGTCTGTAACTAAGTTGCAGCAGATTACAGCCCTCCCGGCTGCTCTGAACACTGCACTCACGGAGACAGCAAAGAGCGAGATTTCCTTTGCGAAACAGAGGTTATTCGAGTATGGAGCTAAACTGAGAAGGTATTTGGCGCACTTGGCCAGAAAGAAGAATGCCCCCAATCTATTACATCCATTAGAGAGGGTGCTGATACTATTACCTACGATCCGAAAAAGGTTAATGCAACATTCAGAAAGTTCTACTCTGCGTTGCTCCAATCAGAGGATTGTGCAGACAGATTAGTGAAGACGGAGTCCTTTTTTAAGATCCTGGACCTCCCAGGTGTAACTTCAGAGCAGGAGTCTCTTTTGAATGCCCCTCTGACAATCCAAGAGATACAGGATATGGTAAAGCAGCTCTAGAGTGGCAAACCGACCGGCCCAGATGTCTTGCAGAGTGAGATTTATAAGGAGTTCATAGACATGATGGCTGGGCCAATGTTGGATATATTCAATTATTTTTGTAGACAGGACAGCCTCACAACCTCTCAGAGAAAAGCAAATATTTCCCTTATTCTCAAGAGAGGGAAAACCCCAGAGGATTGCCTATTCGTATATGCCTAGACTGTTATTAAAACTATGGACTTTAAAATTTTGATAAAAATACTAGATTTGAGGCTGGAGAAGATCTTGTCCTTCATTGTGAAAGAGGAAAAGACAGGTTTTAATAGGAGTTGCAGGTCCCAATTAATATCAGGAGAGTGCTAAATATGGTTCAGGTGTGCCAGCAAGAGTCGATTCCAGGCTTGGTAGTCTCGCTGGATGCAGATAAAGCATTTGATTGGGTGTAGTATCCATACCTCTTTTATGTCTTGGAACCGTTTGGCCTTGGAGGTGTCTTTGCATGGTGGATGGCAGAATTATATAGTGACGCTAAAGCAGCAGCAGTTCTCACTAATGGTACAATTTTAGCATCGGCAGAGGCAGCCGACAAGGGTGCCCCTTTCCGTTATTATTTGTATTGGTGATTGAGCCGTTGGCAGAGGCCACCCAGAGGGGCCCCAATATAACTAAACGGGTGGTAGAGTAAGGAAGGCATAACATCATCCTTACACAGATGACGTTCTTCTCTTTCTAATTAACTCGATGATATCTTTGCCCCATTTAATAGAAGTGATTGATTTATTTGAATCTTTCTTGGGGTATAACATCAATTTTATGAAATCGGAGGCCATGCCTGTCGGGGTACCTGAGTACCCCGAGTACCTGATCATGGGGGGGTGCAATCCGATTCCCTTTCAGATGGTCACAAGGAGGTTTCCTCTATTTAGGCATTTTTGTCACATCAGCCTTCGGTCAATTATATAAAGCAAACTTCGCGCAGATGCTCGAGAAGATAAAACAGGACCTTCGGCTCTGGGAAGATAGTCCAATATCCTGATTGGGTAGAATACCTCCAGTTAATAGGAATGTACTTCCTTGTTTCTTCTATCCCACGTGAATTATCCTTTTGATGCTCTCCAGGTCTGTGCTATGGAGGCTTTACAGTTGGTTAAGCTTGTTTATCTGGCACCATAGGTGGCTTGTTATGAAGTCGCCAAATTACAGCACTGCGGGAGATGAAGGGTGTGATGTTCTGGACTTTAATCGGATGTGGCTGATTGTGCTTCCAAAGACCTGCGGTCAGTTTGTCTGGCCATTGAGGCATCCATGCAAAATGTCCCCTCATTAATCTGTTGTTCGTGGGCCAGACGAGGGCTGTTATGGAGCATTGCAGAAATCCAATTGTCCTTAAAATAGTTAAAGCCTGGAAAATGATGCGACAAAGTGAGGGCAATTTACAAAAATAAACTTCCCCTTTTATTCCCATTATAGGATTGGTAGCATCCCAGCTGGGATTGATGGATTCTGGCTTTCGGCTCTGGGAGTCCAGAGGAGTTTCCTGTTTGGGAGAATTATTTGACGTGGCGGTCATGATGGTTTTCGAGCAGCTGAGCCTGAAAAATGAGTTATCTTGGAGGGGCCACTTTCAGATGAGGAATTTTAGACAGAAAAAAAGCCTACATTAATGGTTAGTCCCCATAGGTCGGAAATGGCGGGAAGAGTGCTTCGGTCCACAGGTGTTGTCTCGGTCAGCATCGTCTATCCTTTATTAAGAGGTCGTGTCTCAAATGAAATAGAGCGATAGCATGGAATCTGGGCTCAGGAATTGTGGGTGGAGATCTCACCAGAGGAGTGGGAAGATATTTGGGAGATCGTAAGGAAGATTTCAATTTGCAATAGGATGTAGGCTATGCAAATGAAGGTACTCCACAGGGTTTAATTGACACTGGAGCAGCTTGTTGAATTTAAGACAGGAGCGTCTCCAATATGCCCCAAATGTACAATAGATGTTGGTACACTTACTTATTGCTTATGCTCATACCACAAGGTTCGTAGGTATTGGTGCACTATAGCAAGTGTTTTGGAAGGGGATTTGGGAACCAAGATCAAGGCAAATCTGGTTCCCATCCTCTTGGGTTCGCTGAACCTTCCGTCTTTGGACTTGTATGGGAATAAATTGTTTTGTATTTTGTCATTTTGTGCGAGGAAGAACATTCTGATGAACTGGGTTCCAGGAAAACTCCCAGGACTCTGATTGTGGTGTAGATTAGTCATGGAGCCTACCCCCACCCGCCACCCCCCCTCCCTTCCCCGCCCCGGACCTCCTTACGACTATGGACATCAGAAAAATGAACATTGTTTCAGGACGTGGCGGCCCTATTTCAACCATATATACATGGTTTTATTGGCTATATTGATCAGGACATTTGTGTAACAGTGAGGGCTCTGAGAGGAAGAATTCTGAAAAAATACGGGTATGGCAAAACGTGCTACCGGTGAAGGGGAGTTTTGGTAGAATTGTGCTGGGTGTTGTAACTTCATGTAATTTAATTTAATTTGCCTTGGTTCAGCTCGGTTTAATCTCTGTTTTGTTTTGATTTTGTTTTGATATCAGCCCATTTATTTTGTGCACAGGGACCATAAAGAGTCCATTCAGCCACTCATGCCTCTTACACAGCAACCAGAGTAGGTCATTTCACACCATGTGTCAATTATACAGGATTGGAGGGAACAAAGAGAATATATAGAGGTGAGAATGTAAGTTTATCACCTTCACGGTGGAATATAAAGTAGTGAGAAAACTGCTGGAATTTATGAAAATTGTTAAAATCGATTATTCAGGAATTAATGAAAGGACATTTGCAGAGTCAAGCCACAATCTATCAGAATCAACATAATTTTACAAAGGATGAATCGTGTTTTCATTATTTATTTGAGTCTTTAAGAGTGTGAAAAGCAAGCTGCATAATGGGGATCCTGGAGATGTGAAATCAGGACTTGCAGAAGACATTGAATAAGGTGTGCACTAAAGATCAATCTGCAGAATAAGATCGCATATGGTTCGAAGTAATTTATTCGCCTGGATGTAGGCTTGGCGAAACAAAGAATTGCAGTGAAGTGGAATAACTGGTTCATTTTCTGTTTACAAAAATACCATAGGGCTCAGTCACCAGGCCCCAACTATTAGCATTCAATACAATCATTTATTTGAGGGGATAGAATGCTATAATCAGTTTTTCAGAAGACACTGACTCAGGTGAGAAATTGTAATGAATGTTTAAGGATAGGTTGCAGATGAAATGAAACAATGAAAAGTATGAGGCCGTTTTGGTCGGTGTAACAGAAAGGCAACTTACTATCCAAACGGCGGGAAACTACAGAGTGCTTAGGTACAGAGGGATCTGGTATCCTCCGCCATATCGCAAAAAACACAGATGCAGGTGCAGTTGATAATGAAAAAGGCAACTGCAAATTTGGCATTTATTTCTGAAAGAATAGATTATAAAGCTAGGGACGTGTTGCTGCAATAATGCCAGGCATTTGTGAGATCGCAATTGAATACTGTGTACAGGTTTCATGTCCTGACTGCAGGAGGGATGTAATTACCATAGAGGCAGTTCAGAAGAGGTTTACTAGACTGATTCCAGTGATAAGGAGTTTGTCCTCTGAAGAGAGATTGAGCAGTTCAGGCCTATACTCTCTGGAGTTTAGAAAAATGGGAGGAGATGTCACTGAGGACTGGACAATGCTAAAGGTGATTGATAATGTCGACATGCATTGGGTATTTCCTCATGTGGGGAATCTACAACAAGAGATCATAGATTTAGGATAAGTGGAGATGAATTAAAACAGTGATGAGAGAACTTCCATCAAAAGATTGTAAATCATTGAAATTCACTGTTCCAGAGTGCAGTGGATGCTGGGATATTGAGTAACTGAAGGGATATGGAGAGTGTGCCGGATATTGGGTCTGAGACCGAGATGACATCAGCCATGATTATATTCAATGGTGGAGAGCACTGGCATCAGCCGTGATATTATTCAATGGTGGAGCAGGCTGACATCAGCCATGATTTTATTCAATGGTGGAGCAGACTGACATCAGAAATGATTGTATTCAATAATGGAACAGGCTGGAGTGGCTGGAGTGCTGATTGATGTTCCTCGTCCTTCTTCAGCCCTTCAAACATGTTCCATAGGAATAGGGGAGGACTGGTTATTGGCCAGAAAGCAGGCACTCCGAATAAATCAATTTAATCAGTTGAAAAGAATGTAACCAGCAGGGTCACACAGTGACCAGTGCAGGGTCCTCAGCTATTTACCATCTATATCAATAATCTAGAGGAGAGCAACAAATGTACTGTAACTAAGTTTGCCAATGGAACTAAGATAAACAGGAAAATTAAAAATCAGTGCAAGTTGTAGAGTCTGTAAATGGATATGGACAAGTTAATCAATGGATAAAAGTTTGGCAGGTGGGATTTAACGTCATATATACCCTGTTATTTTCTTCCAAAAAGAATGGCAGGCAGTATGATACTGAAATACAGAGGGATTACAGGACTTAGTGATACCGTGTGTACTGGAGGGTTCACTCTGAGCCGTTCAGACATGGCAAGTGTTTCTCCATCACCCTGATCGTCTGCTGCCTGATGTTGCCAGCGGGCCTATTGTTCTCATCCACCATACATAAGGTTGAGGAGGCAAGGGTTAGACAGTGCTCTAGAAGGTTGCAAGGTAACCAGGGTGGAACTGAAGAATGAACTCAGGAGAAATAAAAGTGTGCATGATAAAGGCTTGGCGGGTAGAATTAAGGTAAAACCTAAGACGTTCTACACATATGTCAGGAACAAGAGGATGGCCAGAGTGAGGGTAGGGCTGATCAGTGATGGTGGAGGGAACTTGTGCCAGGAGTCGGAGGAGGTAGGGGAGGTTCTTCATGAATGTTTGCTTCAGTATTCACTAATGAGAGGGACCTTGACGTTTCTGAGGACAGCATGAAACAGGCGGACATGCTAGAACAGGAGGATGTGTGGAAATGTTTGAGAAACACACGGATAGATACATTTATTTGGCAAAATAGGATATGCCCTCAGATACAATAGGAAGCGAGAAGAGATTGCTGCGCATTTTGAGATGATCTTTGCATCCTCACTGTCCACTCGAGTCGTGCCAGATGACAGGGGGCTGGCAAAAGTTAATGCCTGGTTCAAGAAAGGGAATAGGGATAATCCTGGGAATTATTGGCCAACCAGTCATACACCAGTGATGGGCAAAGTATTGGAGAGGATTTGAGAGACAGAATTTATGAATACTTGGAAAATTATAAATGATTAGAGACAGTCAACATGGCTTTGTGAGGAGAAGGTCATGCCTAATAGATCTTATTGAATTCCTTAAGGATGTGACAAAACACGTTGATGAATTAGAGCAGTCGATATGGTATATATGGATTTTAACAAGGCATTTGATAAAGTAACCCACGGTAAGCTCATTCACAAGATAATGAGGCATGGCTTACAGGGAGGTCTGGATGTCTGGATGCAGAATTGGCTGGCCCACAGACGACAGAAGGTGGTGGTAGATGGAACAGATGCAGCCTGGAGCTTGGTGATCTGTCATGGGACCTCTGCTCTTTGTGATTGTTTTATATAAGAGAGTTGGATGACGAATTGGAAGGGTAGGTTCATAGGTTCGCTGATGTCACGAACTTTGGTGGAGTTGGTGGTTAGTGTGGAGGGCTGTAGTAGGTTGCAACAGGACATTGACATAACTGAGCTGATGAGTGACAGATTGAGATAAATCTGGAACAGCGGGATCTTGGGGTCCATGTCTATAGATCCTCAAAGTTGCCATCCAGGTGGATGCTGTTGTTTAGAAGGCGTATGATGTGTTGGCTTTCACAGCCGGGGAGATCAGTTTCAGAGCTGGGAGGTTATACTGCAGCTCTATAATCCCACTGTTTAACCCACTGTGATGAAGTTGAATGCTGTTCTGCATTGAGAGCTTGCAAATTCTTGTCATATGACTAGCTAATAGTTTCAAAGTGTACTGGACTGAAACTATGTAACATCTGGCTGTGAAACAGATATATTGAGATTTGGTTGCTCTTTTCACAACTATTCGAATTTAAACAATCAAGTTGAAATTATCACCCACTATACTAAACCCAATCGATTTTAAATTTATTGTTTTGTCAACATCAAACCAAGGAGATGAGCTGATGTTGAGGGAATAAAGAAGCACGCATTTTGGAAGTTAGACAGAGAGTAAACTACCATCGTGAGAGTCTGCCATGAACAACATTCTCTATGCAAGATTCATTTTTTGGACGAAAAACCCTTGCATTAAAAGACAGAACATGACCCAGGGGGATATTCAGTGGAAAGAATGAGGGCATTGGAGACTACAGCCACTGTCTGGTTTAAGCAATTTTAATACAGTTTTTCTTTAATTGCAAGATCATATTGTTAAAGGTGGAGGAAGATAACAGTTCAGAGAAGGGGAAGCTTAGAGTTGGGAATAACTGTTGTTGTTCAATGTTCACTTTTAGAATTAAGGAATACATTGATATTATTTCCTGTTAAGTAGTGGAATTTGCGAGCTCTCCGTCACTCGACTTTAACAGATTATGAACGAGGTGAGCTTTTCTGAGTGTTTGGTTTCATTAGCAGAAGGGTTCATCGCCGTGTCATAACACACACTTGTAATACCGTGTTCTAGTCACCTCATTAAAGGAAAGAGGTGGAAGATAAAGAGAGGATGCAGAGAATTACCTATGGAACAGCAGAAAGATTGACACAAGCCACACAGCGTGAATGAAATACTGAGAAATTCACCACGAGAAAAAATAAACACTGGCAGATTCCCGATGTCTATATAAACGTCAGAGTGGCAGTGGGTGTAGTGCGTCTGTATTGATGACTGGGTATCTGTGTGTGTGTGTGCGTGTGTGCATCTGTATATCGGTATTTGTGTATGTGTGCCTGTATTAGTATAGTACACAATCACCTGATGAAGGAGCGTCGCTCCGAAAGCTAGTGTGCTTCCAATTAAACCTGTTGGACTATAACCTGGTGTTGTGTGATTTTTAACTTTATATTAGTATAGGTGTTATTGCATCAGTCTCCGTGTGTGCCTGTGCATCTATGTTCATCTCTGTGTGTCTCTGCATGTCTGATTTTGTCACTGTGTGTATCTGCGTTTCTGCATTTATCGTTGTATATATCTGCATGTCTGTATTTGTCTCTATGTGTATCTTCATGTCTGTATTTGTCTCTGTGCGTATCTGCGTGCCTGTATTCATCTTGCGTGTATCTGTGTGTCTCTATCCATCTCTCAGTCTATCGGCGTGTTTCTGTGTGTAACTTCGTGTCTACATCTGTCTCTGTGTGCGTCTGTGTGCCTACATTCATGTCTGTATCTGTGTGTGTGTATTCGTCTCTATGTCTATCTGCATGCCTGTATTCATGTGTGAGTATCTGTGCATCTGTATTTGTGTCTGTGTGTATCTGCGGGTCTGTGTTTGTCTCTGTGTGCATCTGTGTGTCTGTGTTCATCTCTGTGTGTATCCATGTGTCTGTATTCATCCCTATGGGCATCTGTGTGAGTTTATTCGTCTTTGTGTGTATCTGCGTGTCTATATTTGTCTCTATGTGTATCTGCGTGTCTATATTTGTCTCTATGTGTATCTGCGTGTCTGTATTCGTCTCCCTATCTGCGTGTCTGTGTTCGTCTCTATGTGTATCTGCGTGCCTGTATTCATCTCTGTTGTGTATCTGCCTGTCTGTATTTGTCTCTGTGTGCCTGTATTTGTTTCTGTGTGTCGTTGCACGTCTGTATTCGTCTCTCTGTGCTCCTGTGCACCTGTATTTATCTATGTGTCTCTGTATTTGTGTCTTTGTGTATATGCGTGTCTGTTTTCATATCTGCGTTTTGTCTGCGTGCCTGTATTCGTCTCTCTGTGTATCTGTGTGTCCATGTGCACAGAGGATCTGTCAGGCTCTCTGGTGTTTAAAGTGATGCAATGTCCCCCTCTGCTGGCCTTCCCTGTCCTCTGCGTTGACAGCACCGCAGGGTGACAACCATCAAGGGATTCAGTCTGGGAGGGAGGGGGTAGGAGGCAGCTCATAGCGCCATCCAAACTGACAGAACCATCTGCACACGCACACACACAGTTTGGAATATGGAGGATTGTAATCGTACTGAAGACCCTTAGAGTGGAGAATGTTCATGTAAAGTTACGTCTATGGTCGCTCTGCAACGTGGAAGTGATTTGTCTTTTAAGATTATTCATGACACAGAGTGCACAAATCAAAGAGTATTTCCACCTCAAATGCATGCAAGCAAGGTTGACGGAACCATTTGTAAGTCAATGCAATAAATATATTGCACGTTCATTATCTTGAAATGTTTCACAATATACTCCTACAAATTATAAATGAGAAAAGATTGAAAAGTCCTGAAACTGTCACAGTTTTGGTGATAATATCTCAGGAACAAAATCGCTAGGTATCGCACGAAACTGCTCTGTGCTTTCAAAGATGTTATTAGAAAAACCAAACAGCCATGCAATGTGAGAGATTGACAGTATTTGCTGTCCTCTGAAACAAACAAAATAAAACTGACACTAGTGCAAAGGCATGGGGAGGCGAACAGAAGTTGGCATTGTATAACTATAAACTTAACAGGAACAGACGTAAATGTGTGGGGGGTGGTGAGGCGTTGATCTCAATTTCAATGGATTTAGCCCAAAGACGGCAAGACCTCGTCTCACGGAAATACACACAAACATACACTGACACGTTAAACACACAACACATATACATACAGATATGGACACACAATCAAACACATGCACACTCCTGCACATAGTTTCTTTAAAATAAGTTGAATAAGCTTTTCATTAATTCGGGAATCAATGATCATTTGGCGAAGGCAGGAGAATGAAGGTGGGAAACATTTCAGCTGTAATCCAATGGTACAGCAGATCCAATGGGTTAAGTGGCCTGATTCTGTTCCATTTTCCCATTTTCAGGAGAGAGTCGCTTTCAAAAGTTGAATTTGAATGGAGATTACAGGGTTAAAGGTAGGATTCTTGGCAGTGTGGAGGAACAAAGGGATCTTGGGGACCACGTCTATAGATTCCTCAAAGTTGCCAAAGCCCTCAAGGTGATAGGGCTGTTAAGAAAGTGTATGATGTGTTGGCTTTCATAAGCTGGGGGATTGAGTTAAGAGCTGCGAGGTTATGCTGCAGCTCCATAGAGGCCTGATTAGACCACACTTGGAATATTGTGTTGAGTTATGTTTGCCCCATTAAAGGAAGGATGTGGAAGCTTTAGAGAGGGTGCAGACGGGAGTTCCCAGCACGTTGCATTGCCTGTACGGCATGTCTTATGAAGAAGGTTTGAGGGAGCTTTAGCTTTTCTCATTCGAGTAAAGAAGAATGAACAGTGACTTGACAGAGTTGTGCAAGATGATGAGAGGCACAAATACAGTCTTTTTCATAGGGTGGAAATGGCTAACACGAGGGAAACATAATTTTAATGTGATTGGAGGAAGGTTTTGGAAGATGCCAGAGGCAGGTTGTTTACACAGGTCGTGATAGGTGCGTAGAATGCACTGCCAGCAGTGGTCGTAGAATCAGCTACATTAGGGATATTCAAGTAACTCTTGGATAGGCACATAGATGATAATAGGATGAAGGCTCTGCAGTTTAGCTTAATCTTAGAGGAGGATAAAAGGTCGGCACACCATTGAGGACTGAAGGGCTCTTACTGTGCTGTACTGTTCAATGTTCGCAGTTATAATATCTTGAACTCTTGTGAAAATATTGTACCTGGAATTCCTTTAACTTCACTGGAGGTTACTCTGGTCAGTATTTGATTGTCGACGGTTAATGGAAATTTGGGGAGGTTTGAGGTGCGGAATGGTCTATATCTGTTCATCACCGTTGTGTCAAAAGAATGATGATTGGTTCGAGGAGAACTCATTTTGAGAATAAGGGCATTCCTATTTTAGACTGGGAAAGGGATGTTCCTTTTTCTTTAGGATTGTATGGTCTGTGGTCTTCTCATGCCCAAGGATCAGTGAAGACTGGGTTAATGAAAACACTCAAGGAGGAGTTATATAGATCGTTAATGAACAAGAGAATCAATGTTTGTTGGGAGCAGACAGGAAATGGATGCTTAGTTATAATCACATCAACAATGTCCATTCTGAATTGTGCAGCAAGCTCGAGGGGCTGAATGGCCACCTGCAGCTCTTGCTTCATATGTTGTTCACTCACTCAACCTCGCAATGCTGTTATAGAAGGTGAGGAAAATCGCATTCAGCCATTCTGGATCGATTCAATGAGACATGTGGAGACCTTTCTGTCCCTCGAAGGATTTACAAAGGAATAGGATGAAGCTCTTCAGCCATTTCAGTACATTGCCCACCACAAGAGGAGGTCACACCTATTTTCTAGATTGCTACACAGGAAAAGGGGAGCCCTGGGTAACTATCAGGATATAGACAATCGTGAGAAATGTATATTTTCGGGTTGGAAATCTTTAACTTGGTGAAGTGCCTCAGAGATCAGTGCAACATCAAAAGCTATTTAGAATCTGTAAATGATCTGCGTGTGGGGACTGATTGGATGGAACTCAATTGGCTCAACCACGAAGATATGATAAGATGTCAAGTGGAGGTAGAGAGTCTGTAATGTGATATAGACAGGGAAGGTTAGTGTGTAAACCTTCAGCAGAAACAGGATAACATGGGCTACCGAGGTTTGTGCTGTGGCAGAAGGGTAAAACAACAGTAAACTAATTAGAAGAAGAGAGATCACAAAACTCATTTGTACAAAGGCATTTGTTCACCCTGGTCCATACATTACACGGTGTTAGTATGCAGATACAGCAAGTAATTAGGAATGATTACTTCATGAAAAGGCTATCAGGATGTTTTACTGCATCTGTACAGGGGATTTCTGAGTCAACATCTGATGTATTGTGGGCTGTGATGATTCCATAAATTGAAAAATAGATATACTCAATCGCTTTAGAAGCTTTGCGAAAATGTTTCACTGCACAAAAACAGACCCTTCGCTGCACCATGTCCATGCCGACCAGATGTCCTAAATTAATCACGTTCCATTTGCCAGCATTTGCCCCATATCCCATAAAACCTTCGTGTTCACTCAAATGGCTTCATTCAAATGTCTTTAAGTACTGTAGCTGCCCCAGCCTCCAACGTTTCCTCTGGCAGTTCATTCTATACACTCTGTGAAAAGTTACCACTTTTTTCCCTTGTTAATCTTTCTCCCCTCACCTTCAACCTATGTGCTCTAATTTTGGATTGCCCGAAGCTAGGAAAATGTTCTTGGATCTTCACCATTTCCTTGCTCCTCATGATGTTATAAACCTCTATAAGGCGAGAGCACTTCAGGATTGAGAACGAGAGGCGTTCGTATTTAACCATATAAGATATTGAGGAGAGTGTATCTGGTGCATAGCCTATGGACATTTTCTCCGGTATGGGAGTCTAGAATTGAAAATTCAAATTTAAGAAAACAACATGTGTATGTTATATACTCTTTTCATCGTATAAGAAAACAAGTACTATGAAGACATGATTTTCTTGGACAAAAATATGAGGACACATACAAACATATCTTCATTAAAACTCCTACATGGAGCAGAGAATAGGGACATAGTCATGCAGTTCTGAGAATGTTCAAGGAGGCCTCACGTGGTCCAGTTTGGTGTTGAGATAACATTATTGCATATTTCTGCTACGAGATGGAGAAAATGCAACATTCTGGAGAAGCCACTGCTTATTGCTCCCTCTCTTTCCTTGTTCCTTCTTGCAGCAATGTATGAGAGGTGAAAACCGTTCGGTCATCTTTATCATTCATGTAGGATTACTGTTGAGGAATCATTGGCATCTCCCTACTGCCTAAAATTAAAGGTAATTCAGCCAAATCCGACTGTTCCAGGAATAAATCCTGCTTGTGTGAGCAGAACAACCTCAGAGGCAGAATAACGTTTCATTATTTTACTTTTGTCTTGAGTTTAACTATTGCTTGGACAAAGCTCTTTCATGCTGATATTTTGCAGGGTTTTTTTTCCTGCTTGTATTTAGGTATGTGTATGTGTGTGTCTGTGTGCACTTGCGTGTGTGAGACACTGTGTATGTCTTAGTGTGTGTGTCTGTGTGTATGCACAGACTGCATCTCAGTATGCGTTCAAAGATAAATATTAATGTACGTATTTGTCCAAACTGTTTGCCATTTATTTTTCCATCTTAGCTTTGAGTAACTTTGCTTTGGTGAATTATTTTTACAAATGTAAGATATCGAGATGTCTTGTCCCCAGCAAAGAACCTGATCTAGTTTGAGACCAATATCATTGGTCATCTCACCAACTGGGTTACATTTAAATTTATCATGATCAATGGAGGAACGGGACTAGAAAATGAAACAGTGGTCCGTCCAACCCCAGTCTGAACAAGGATGAGGAGAATTTCACAAAGGGTTGTTTGAGTGGGAATGCTCTTCCCCAGAGGTTTATGGTGCCTGTGTGTTTGCATTTAGTCAAAGCATTTAGATATTGGACAGTAAAGGACAATGAACTACAGATATGGCAGTAGGGCTGAGACCACTTCCAGATAAGCCACGATCTTACTGCCCAGTTGAGAGGTCTTAAAGTGTCTAATGACACACTCCTACTCCTCAGTCCTACGTCCCTATGTTCCATTCAGTTCCTCAAAACTGTAAGACAGGAGCATTTGGAGTTCATTTATTCCGTTAACCTGGTGCACAGAAACAGAGGAGACCATTCAGTGACTGAAGACTCGAGAGTGTAGCGCTGTAAAACACAGCAGGTCAGGCAGCATCCGAGGAGCAGGAAAATCGCCGTTTCTGAGCATAAGGTTCTGCCCGAAACTTGGTTTCAACAGAATACAAGGACACCATTCAATCAATTGAAACTATTGGACAAGAATAGGGATAGCCCACTCAGACCCTCCTGCCTATTACACAAGGAAAGGAGTGTAGTCAGCACATCGAGATGTTAAACAGGAACAGAGTCGCCAAGTCAGGTCCTGGAACAGCTTCCAGATGACCAGGATGTGGCCATTCAGCCTATCGAACCATGTGTGCAGAAATAGGAAGATGTCTTTGATGACCCAACATAACAAAGAATGAAGCAGACTCTACACAGATAGACTGCTCTATGTTGTTCCTCCTGGTTCCTTTGCTCGTGGTACATATGTGTCACTTTAACTTGGTTTGCTGAACGTGAGGGGGAAAAGTGAATGGTATGTGCCAAGTCTCAAGGAATTGGCTTCTGTCTCCGAGAAGACATTATTGCACTCCTATAGAGGTCAGAAGCTGGTGGGAATGGCGAACTATTTCAGGAGTGAGGCATTAAGGCTGCTGATAGATTTATGAACAGTGCAGAAACGCACACCAACTGCACATTGAGACGGTGAGAATTCATTCAGAGCCTGGAGCTCCCTCTCAACCAACATGGGGTCTCCACACTGGTACGTGAACTACTGGGAATTGCATATCATGGGGAAAATGCAATTTCTCACAAAATCACCATCTTTTTTCAGGACATAATAAATGTTCGTCTATAATCCTCAAGTTTCAGTGTAATTGCTTGTCATTCTCTCGCTGTGCTACGGATTTCTCTGGATTATACTTTCATATCTTTTTTCAGTTAATTATCGTTTACACAATGTAATTCAATAATTTCCTTGCAAAGGTGCAAACATCTTATTGCACAGTTTGTTTGCCTTTTCTTTTTATAGATTTGTTGTAGCCTTAGCACAAAAGTACATGTTTCGTTTACTGAAAAACCTTGGGCAACTGTCTGTGTGACGTTTGCACATTCCCCCCGTGTCTGCATGGGTTTCCTCCGGGTGTTACGGTTTCCTCCCATAGTCCAAAGATATGCAGGTTAGGTGAATTGGCCATTTTTAACTGCCCATAATGTCAGGGATGAATAGAGGGTAGGGGAATGGGTCTAGGTGGGTTACTCTTCGGAGGGTCGGTGGGGAGTTGTTGGGCCGAAGGGCCTGTTTCCATACTGTAGGTAATCTAAAAAAAAGTGACCTGTTTATCGGGATTCAAGGGTTAGACATTAATGTATTTTTAATGGGCTAAGAAACAGAAATAAATAGAAGACAGTGACTGTGGAGACTGACGAGGAGTAAAGTGACATCTCCCCAGTCCCCAGTGTCTTCTTGATAGACAGAATAAAATCAAATGTAGAGAAAGAAACAGGATATATTCGGAAGAAGAATAAAACAGGACAATTTGAAATGGAATGGCCGAACAACGATTGATCAGCGTGTGTGTGTGTGAGAGAGAGAGTGTGTGTGCCTGTGTGTGTATGTGAGTGTGTGGGTGTGAATGTGTGTGTGTGCCTGTGTGTGTGTCTGTCTGTGTGAGTGCGTGTGTGTCTGTGTGTGTCTGTCTGTGTGTGAGTGAGTATGTTTGTCTGTGTGCAAGTGTGTGTCTGTGTGTGAGTCTGTACGTGTATCTCTGTGTGTGGGTGTGCGTCTGTGTGTGCGTGTCTGTGTGTGTCTGTGTGTGTGTGGGTGTCTGTGTGTGTGTCTCTGTGTGTGTGTCTGTGTGTGGGTGTGTGTGGGTGGGTGTGTGTGCGCGCACGCGTGCGTGCAGATGCATAAGACTGTTCATAAGTGTGCACCATATTCAGAATGAACAAGAGAGACATAGTTAACAAAAATAATGCATGTGATGTACAAAATTTATAAAACGTTAACATGTTATTTAGTCTTCAGCTGAAATGTTATGTTCCCCTTCTTTCAACGTACACTCTGCCTCCTGCCTCTTCCTTGCATTCCCAGACCTAATCTCTAATTCTTATCAGGATGTATGTTATAAATTCCTGCTTCTTGTGTTCCAATTTATTTCAGTTAATCAATTTTCTACCGGGAAACATATACATTGGCATGCTGGGTTCTGGCAACAGCTGTTGCCTGTTATATTGCTGGAGATAAAAGTTCTGGCATCAGACCGACATTTCAACATGTAATTCTGTTGCACGTACACTGTACAAAGGACCACATCACAGAGGAATTGTCAATCCAAATACAGAAGTACATCTATATCTATCAGTCATGTAGAATTCTCTATTTTTATATCTCCATGTCGAAATTCTCTCTCTCTCTCTCTCGATTTCTCTTTTAATCTAATTGATTCATCGTTCAATCGTTCTTTCTGTCTCATGCCTCAGACTTCCCTCCTTCTGGTTACAGCTATTGCTCACTTTTGGATGTGATGTCTTATAATTGAGTAATATAACTACAAGACATGAGGGAGCAGATGGCCAGAGTTAGTTGGAAGGGAAGCTGAGCACGGGAAGATGGTGAAACAGCAATGACAGGAGTTTCTGGGGATAATTCAGCAGCACATCAGAAATTCATCCCAAGTAAGAAGAAAAATATTCAGCAGAAGACAAGTCAGCCGTGAGTCATAACGATTTCAGGGAAAGCATAAAAACAAAAGAAAATGCACACAATGTGGTGAAGATTATTGGGAATCCAAAGGATTACGAAGTCTACAGATTCCATCACGGATAACTAATAACAGCAAATGAGAGGAGAGGGTGAAATATGATATTACGCTTCTTAATCGTGTAAAAGAATAATGAAAGCGATTTTTAGATATATAACAAGGAAGACAGGGAGTAAAAAACAAACAAAGGACTGTTGGAAAATGAGGCTTGAGTAGTTATGGAAAGCAATGGAATAGCAGAGGAATTGATTAGATACTTTACATCAGTCTTCACGGTGGAAGACACCAGGAAAATGCCAGAACTTCAAGACAGTCACGGTATGGAGTTGAGTATACTGACCTTAGTAAAGAGGACGTGCTGGGGAAGGTGAAGTTGAATCAATCAGCGAGACCAGTTGGACAACAGCTCGTAGTTCTAAAGAGATATCGAAGGTAATTGTAGAGGCATTGCTGGTGATCTTTCAGGAAACTTTATAGTGAGGGAGGACTGGTCAATGTAACCTCCCCGTTTAAGGAGAGAGGGACACAGAAGACAGGAAATTATAGAAGGACTCATTGGATCTATGGGTTTATGAAAAGATGTGTGGAGTAAAAGAACAAGGAAGTTGTGAAGTACTTTGGAAATGGTGTGATTAAGCTACAGCATAACAAGAGTTACGTCTACAATGCCATTGCGAACAGCAAAGATGAAAGTATGTTTAAAACAAAGGAAATCAGTTCGAAGCAGAAAGGAGCTTTAGTGACACAAAGAATGTTTGCTAGATCCTGCAATGAGAATGTTGAGATAAGCTTGTCAGTAAACAGACAAAAAGGAATGCATAACAAGCACAATAAAATCTGTTGCTGATAAGGTCTCAACGTGCAACTATATCGCCAATACATATGAAGCTGAAAAAGCAAAGCAAGTGAGACAGCATATTAGGAATAGGAAAGCCAACATTTCAAGCTGAAAGACTTCATCGGGATTGGGGTGAGGGAAGAGGACAGTTTACCTTTGAAGCTAGCCCAATGGCCTCAATATTGACAGAAGCCGCTTCAAAATCCCTCCACCCACAGCCTTATCCCATGTCCCTTTTCCCTGACGAGACCCACCTGTATCTGCTCCATCCTTCCCACTGACCAATCACAGTAACCTCATACCTGCATGTACCTATCACCACTATACATACCCGCCGCCATTCCATATCCCATCACTCCATTTCTGGGCTCCCCTCCCACTCACCAGTCCTGACGAAAGGTCCAAGATCAAAATATTGCCTTTGCTGCTCCTTTATTCTATCTGGTCTGCTGTGTTTATTCAGCTCCAAGTTTATTAACTCTAGCGTCCCGCACCTATAGTACTTCCTCTCTCCGAGCTGTGGAACTAGGTGGTCTATATATAAGAAGAAATAAATTTCGACATTTGAAAAGAATGCGGACACATTCGTTATTTCATAACAACCCAATACACACATTCCAGATGAAGCAGCATTTCATTTGTACTCTTTCAATCCAGTCTCCTGTCATTTCTGCTCACAATGCAGTCTCCTTTACATTGGGGAGACCAAACAGAAACTGTTTTGAGGAACACTCCCACTCTGTCTGTGGGAATAACCCTGACCTTCTCATTGCTTCCCATTTTAATAACGCACCTTGCTCTCATGCTGACATTTCAATCCTGAGCTACTGTAATACTCCAATGAAGCACAACTCAACCTCGAGTAACACCTCACTTTAGACCTTGGTACGTTCTATCCTGAAGGAGTTTTTTATTCAATTCCGTATTTCCACAGCCTGACTGTATTATGGGTGTTCTCCATTCTTCACACATTCTTTCTCGTGGTCTCCCAATGAACTTGCCCTATTTGTGAATCGTTTGTCTTGCACTTAATTAAGGAAGCCATATCCCTCTTCACAATCTAATTAATACTTATTTTACATTTGATTATCTTTTACCAGAAATAAAAGTCAACTTGACAGTGCCATTGCTCCTCCACACCATCTTGTTTCCCGTCACCCCTCCTCTACCTCGGTCAAGGGATTTAAAAGCCCATTTTCCAATACTTTTCTGTTCTGAAGAAGAGTCACACTGGACTTGAAACGCTAACTGTGTTTCTATCTCTCAACAGATGCTGCCAGATCTGCTGTGTTTCTCCAGAAATGAAAAAAAACCACATTTTCAATTCAACAATTAACTCTGAAATGAGAACAAAAAAGAAACCGTGAGCCTTGAATAATGGTCACCGCACCCAAATGATTAAGTCTGCTTTCACTCCACGGATGCTGCCAGACCTGCTTAATTTCTCTAGCAATTTCTGCTTTTCACCACGTTTCAAAGACATGTGTCAACTTGGCTCAAACACCCTGTTCAACCTGGAGCGCATATACTGGGAAGTGAAAGATAACACAAGATGCACAATTTCCGTGTCTCTGAAATGACTTAAAGCTGGCATCACTGAAACTACAGAGTTCTCACTGTTAGTCAGGGAGAGAAACAGAGGGACATGATTCACCCTAAACACAGAAGGTAGCACATACTGGAACGGAAAGGATTCAGATGATTATGTTAAAGGGTGTTGGGCGATGAGACAAATTGTAAGTGTGACACCATGGAGAGACCCTCAGTAGAATGAGAATATAACATTGGAAGTGTGCCACATCAGAAACCAGAGTAGGTCACTGAGTACATGGCTGATGGGTGAGTGGGACTTGGTGTGAACTGGGGGACAGGCAGCAGGACTGTATTGGAGATATTGCAGCTCAACCTGTGTGTTCCATGTGATGCTGTAGACCACAACAGCAACAAGAGCAAAATTATATTCAACCATAATCTGTAACTTTTTGACTGGGATTATCCCTCAGTCTACCATTACCAATAAGTGAATCTATGCTTCAGCGACGAGTGTGGTGAACATGCCAGGGCAGAACTATGTGCACCTAAAACTGATGGCAAACCATAGAGCTACCACACTTGATGTTTGCATTCCAAACAGGAGAAGTGCCATCTGATAGGGAGGGCGGAATGATTGCAAGACCAACAGATCAGTTCGAAGCTCTACTGTCCTGCCAGATCCAGCCATTATTGGATTAAACAACTCACTGCAGGAGAGGACCCAACACATGTCCCCCTCCTTAATAATGGAACAGCCCTGTACATCAGTGCAAAAGACAAGCATCTAGTTATCTGCGACATATTCAGACAGAAGTATTGAGTCAATGATCTACCTCACCTCGTCAGGATGCCCACAGAATTACAGATGGCAGTTTTCAAGCAATCTGATTCGCTCTATGTAACATGAAGAAACAGCTGAACACAGTAGATATGACAAAGGCAATGTACAACAAGCCGTGTCCCTGGGCAAGCTGTTTCATTCCAGTTCCAACTCTGACGTCTATATGGCAATGTGGAAAATTACTCAACTATGACAAGTCCCTTAAGAGGAGAATAATTACAGTATGACCATCATCACCCCCTCAATTCCATAATGAGAGTCAAATTGTTGGGAGTTCTTTTTGACAGAGTTGTCAAGCAGCACAGAAATAAACTGCTCAGTGTGGTTTGCGACAGATATTATGTGGAGATGGAAATGTCACTGGATTTCTAATCCAGACCAGGCTAATGCTCTGGCAGCTGGTGGAAGTTAATAACAATTAATTAAATATCGAGATCTAAAATCTTGAGTCAGTAATAATGACTTTGAAGATAATGCCAATTATAAACACCAATTTGCTTCCACAATGTACTTTCAGGAAGTGAATCTCCCATGTTTTCCTGGTCTGGCCGAAAAGTGACTCCAGACACACAGACATGGGATGTACTCTTCAATGGTCTCTGAAATGGCCAAGCAAGACACTCAATTGTATCAAACTGCTACGAATTCTTAAAGGATAAAACCGGTCAGAACACCCGGCACCAGCTTCTGCATTAGAAAAGGGAAACACACGCCTGTCAACACTGCAGAGACTTCCTTCCTAACATCTGAGAGCTCGTGACAACATTGATAGTGTTTATCCACAGACTACATAGAAATATTGGGAAAGGAGGAGGTCATTCAACGCAGTCAGCCTTCCACGTTCTTATCATGGCCGAGAATCTCCTCAATGCATTTCTCCTACAGCAGACTGTGATTTGTTGCAATTGATTCCATCAACCAAATGTTTGAGGTGTTTGCGAATAGCTGAGACCCAAGGAAATAATCCTGAGATACTCCACGAACCTTCAATCTCCAATAAAAGGATCATTTTATTCCTGTTTTTCCGGTCCAAGGGCTCCTTTGCTGACCTGCTTTCTTTTTCTTATTTTCTCTTCCAACTTTCTTCTTGTAATTTACTGACCTCAAGCTGGATCCAGGGTTTGGAACTCAAGCTAAGCCCAATGCGGAGGAGAGTGAGTCCTTACTTTTCTGGAGCAAGCACATGACCTGGAATTGGCAGCTGCAACACCAGCAGAATCAACGTGAGTGAGACAGGGCCCAGTAGCAAAAGGTGATGCCTGAAGATTGGAGACATGTTGTTGGTTGGGTCCTGCACTGGTTGTATGAAGCGGATAGTAGAAGGACACGATAGTAACATCGATGAGGTGGGCCCAGCAGTAAGAGACATGTCTCTGACATTGGAATGGCCTGGCACAGGGGGCAAATGAGCTGTTGATGGAGGAGCATCTGCCCAGTGGCAAAGATGGTGCCTGAGGATCAGCAACTTCGATGTTGCTGGGGTCTGATGTTGATGAGGATGATGCTGTCATGAAGGGGTTGGGTTGCAGGGGTGGTCGATGATGAGGAGCTGTCTCACAACCCATAAACTCTCTTCAGGCTGTATCCTCTGTTTATTCGATTGTCTTCAATTATCCAAAATGGCACCACTTTGTGGCAATAAGTGAAAGCATTTCACTGTGTTTTATTCTATTTATCCTGGAAAATACACCTAGTCATAAAATCAAAATCAAAATCTTTTACTCACTCTTTCCTGTCAGCTGTCCCATTCTGTAACCATGTCCAAATATTTGCCACAATCCCATAAGATCTGATTTTGAACACTGGGTTTGGGACTTCAGCAAAAATCTTTCTGGAAATCCCCCTCGTAATCTTATCCTTGAGAATCACCTCTCCCTCAGCCTTCTCTGCTCCAGAGTAAACAAGCTGAGCTTATCCAGCCTCTCTCCATAGCTGACATGCTCCATCCCAGGGAGCATCCCGGTGAATCTTCTCTGCACGCCTCCACTACATCACATTCCTTCCTGCAATATGGCTCCCAGAACTACGCACCGTGTTCCAAATGGCCTAACCTTAGACTTGTATAGCTCTGACAATCGATACGTCGGGGAATGAAGGCTCTGCCTACGGTTCCCTCTGCCTTATTAACTAACGTATTAACCTCAGTCAAAAAGTATATTGCTGGAAAAGCACAGCAGATCCGCCAGCTTCCGAGAAGCAGGAAAGTCGACTTTTTGAGAATATGCTTTTCATCAGGAATGTGGCCACCAATCCTGATAAAAAGCTTATGCTCGAAACATCGACTCTCCTGCTCCTTGCATGCTGCCAGACCGACTGTGCTTTACCAGAACTCCACTTCTTGACTCTGATCTCAAAAATCTGCAGTCCTCATTTTTTCCCTAACCTATTACCCTGTGCCGTCACATTCAGGGATCTGTGGAGGAACTTCTCAGCTTCTTAATGTGCTGCCATTCATTGTATATCCCCATTTATTCACCACATGTTTATCAGGGTTATATTCCACCTGACCATCTGACCATACCATGTATACCTTCTTGTAACATAAGGCCTTCCACCTCACTGCCAGCCGACCAAACTTTGCGTCAAATACAAACTTAATTAGCACACTCCCTCACCACCCCACCCCCACGCTAACGCATTCATATCTAGATCATTTATGAATACCACAAATAATAAGATACACTGCACTGATCTCTGTGGTACATCAGAGGGGACACTGGTTTCCAGTCACACAAACAGCCTTCCTCCACCACCCTCAGTCTCCTGCGAGTAATACAATGTTTGATGTAACTCACTAAGTTACCCTTAATATCATGACTTTTTGAAATCAGTTTCACATATGGGGCTTTGTCAAAGGTCTTGCTGAAAAACGATAAGAACAACATGCTCGAAAACAGACAATAACATTCACTTGGTATGACTTCCGTTCTATGATGTCATGCTGACACCCCCCCCCCCCGCCCCGATCAAAACTTACCTCTGCAAATATAGATAAATTTTCCCCTTTCCTATTTTCTCCAGTACTTGCCCTAACACGGATCTAATACTGATTGGTTAACAGTCAGGCTATTTCCACCATACTTTCTGTAAAGTGGGACCATATTCGTTGTTCTCCAGTCATCTGGCAACTCCAATTTCCCTGTAGCCAGATTCAACTTAAAAATTTGAGTCAGCGCCTTTTCTCCTTTGTCCCTAACAGCAGCCTGTAATACAACTTATCCAGACATGGCAATCAGTCCAATTTTACACCAGCCAAAGCCTCCAATCCCGGCTCCCATCTTATATCAGTCTGTTCAAGAGCTTCTCAACCCATCTTTTTGAATTCTGTCCGTGCATCCTCCTTCTCCAAGTAAAACAGACATGGAGCTCTAATGCAACAATCGATCAATGTTCTCCAGCTTCACACACAGAGTGCTCCCTTGGTCTCTAATGGGCCCCAGTTGTATCCTGGTTATTTTGTTCTGTTTGATATACGTGGACAACATCTTGCGATTCTCCGTAATCTTGCCTGGCAGCAATTATCCATGCCCCTGTGTCAGTCCGTCTCTCTGTGTGAACTTTCTAAGCTTCACTGCGATCTCCTTTCATTTTGGTAATCACCGGAGAACTCAAACTGAATTTCTCCATCAGTTAATCTTGCCTCTAATAAGATTGGCATGAATGTAACTTTTTAGTTTCTCTGTAATTTCCAAGTTCTCTGCAAGAAATTATGGTGTGTGGATATTCCCCATTCCACACGTTCCTTGCCTTCATTTTCCCATCAAATATCGAGAGAAACGTTTGGTTATCCTAATGTTTCTTGTTAGGTTGCATTTTTTTATTATTTCATTATCAGTTCATTGGTCCTGAAATGTCTATGAATCCATGGCTTACAACAATATCTGGCATTTTTCTGAGCTGCTTCCTTTCATCTAATACAATCTTTAACTTCTTTTGTTAACTATTGTAAAGTCACCTTACCCCTTTGCTGTTTAAACTGTGGTGGATATGTGGATATTGTACATTTTAAGGTGTTTATTTAAACAACAACAATTGCCTGTCTTCCAGTAAATCTTTTCATGTACTTCTCCAATTCACTGAATCTAATTTTAGCCTCATACTTTCGTGAATTGCATGACTCAGGTTTAAAACCACAGTTTCAAAAACAACTGTTTGTATTCAGACATCGTATAAAATTCAATATTATTATTCCCGAAACCTCCTTTTCAGCAGGGTTTTCAATTAGCTGTTCTGATCACATAACACCAATTTCAAAACAGCTTCACCTCTACCTCAGTGCTCAACATACCGTGAAAGGAAACCATCTCAAATACGCTCATGAAATCCATTTTCCTAGCACGTGGGTTACAACAGTTTTGGTGCAGTTTGAAAGTGTTCATTATTACTGCAGCACCCACAAACCTGGGTACCTAATTTCCTGTTTTATGGTAGACCCAAAATTTGTATTGCAACTTTCACTTTGACATATAACTTCCATCAATCTTTGCTTCTCCTTGCTGTTTCTAAGCTTCACCTTACTAGATTCTGTGGAATCTGAGCGATGTGGCGTCTGGAGAGATTAATGGTAGATTCAGGTGAGATATTTGGTGAAGCCTATTTGGACGGTGAGATAATCTCGTCACGTTATTCATTCTTCTCAAGTGTTATGACATTTTTCACCAACTCTCCCGTTATGCTGGTGGAGTAGAGAAGGACAAGGTTCTTTCAACAATGCTATGCCTTACCCCAGACAGCTGAGACTGCTCTAACCAGGGAGGAAACCTTACAGCAGATTGGTAAGAACACCGGAAAGAGTCCACAACAGAAGCCAATTATACAGCTAACTCCACTTCTCCAGCTTGTTACACAGGAACAGCAGAAGGATATTCAGGCCTTTGACCCTGTTTCACCAGAACAGGACGAGTTTATTCAGCCCCGGAGCCTGATATACAGTTAAAGGAGAATGCTAATGAGCCCCTCGAGTCTATAACACAGCACGCTGAGTAGAACATGAGGCACCAGTATCCGATTATGCAGCAGCAGGATCAGTCCATTCAGACTCCTCAAGTTTCTAACACAAGAACTGGAACAGATTGGTACACTAGAATAATAGGAGGCCATTCAGCATGAGAACTAAAGAAGGAGATACAATCATTTGAGGCTTGTTGTGGAAAGGTGGCGGCAATTCACCCATGTGTCAGTTGTATCTGAACAGGAAGAGACAAATCACTCTTTCAATCCCATTTCAGGGATGGAGGAGGTGATTGTTCAGTATCTCGAATCTGTTGTGAAGCAAGATGAAGAGAACGTTCAGCCCCTCAAAATGTTGTACAGCAACAGGAAGATTCCACAATCCAGCAGGCTTCTGACGTATTATCAGGAAGAGGAGAAGCAGATTTTGAATCTGTAAATCAGGACATTCCGGCCACCAAGACTATAATGTAGGAACACCATGAGGACATTCAGCCCATTGCGCATATAAACCAGAAACTGAATGAATCCATTCAGACACTCATGCCTATTACACAGCGATTGGAGCAGATTTTTTAAAGCTTTGTGCCTGTGACACAGGAACACAGGAAAGGGAACGTAGAGATTGAAAAAAGTTAGGAATTAGGATAATCATCTTCACTTGTCACTAAAAGGTTGTGAGCAAACTGTTGGGAATTGAGGGAAATTGTGAGACTCCGTTATTATTTAATTAACAACAGATGATTTGCAAAGATAAAATCTAAATACATCAGAATCAGCATGATATTTTAAGAATTTGCTTGCTCGAATTCTTTAAAGATATGACAAGCAAAATAGGCAATAGGGATCCATGAAATGTAAAGCACCTGGTCTTTGAAAATACCTTGATTAAATGCTGCACAAAATATTAAGCTGTAAAATATGTGGACATGGGTTTGGGAGGAGGTTATTCGCCTGGATAGAGGGCTGGTGAGCCAACAACATGCAGACAGATGGAATAGTTGTTTCGTTAGCAACCTTTTTGGTTCCATGAGTTCAGACCACGTCACCCACAATTTACCATCCATTCTATTACTTGGATGAGAGGAGGGAAAACACTACAGCTACGTTTTCAGCTGACACTAAAACAAGTGGAAAAGTAGGTTGATGTAATGGAGATGTTGAAAAATTACGAATGGACATGAAAAGTTTAGATGAATGTGCCAACATCTGGCAGCTAAAATTTAACGTGGATAATATGGGATTAACCATTTTGATCAGAGGAATCCAACATGTTTCGGAAATGGAGAGCAACTTCAGAGTGCTTTCGTGCAGAGGCATCTGGGTGTCCACGTGCAGACCATAGAAAACTCATATGTAGGTTCAGCAGGGAATGAGAAAAGCAAGTGCAATTTCAGCATTTACTTGTAAAAGAATAGAGTATAAATGGAGGGAAGAATTGCTGCAACTCTGCAAGGTACTAGTGAGACGGTAACTGACGTACTGTGTTCAGGTTTGTGGTCCTGACTGCAGTACTGATATTGTTACAACAAAGGCAGTTCAGAACAAATACATTAGATTGATTCAAGAGACGAATTTGTCTTTTGAAGCGAGTTTGCGCAGTGCAGGCTGATGCACTCTAGGTTGAGAAGAATGGGAGGAGACCTCATTGAGGTCTGGAGGATGTTAAAGGTGATTGATAATGTCGGTGTGGAGTGGATATTTCCTCATGTGCGGCAAACTAGAACAAGAGATCATATTTAGGATTAGGCAGAGCAGATTGAAAACTGGGGTGAAAAGAACTTACTTTTCTCAATGGGCTGTGAATCTGGATAATTCACTTCCCCAGTGTGCAGGGGACGCTGGGATATTGAGTAAATGAAGGTATATGGGGAGCAGGCCAGGAAATGGAACTGAGCCGGCGATGACATCAGCCATGATTGTATACAATGGCGAACAGGCTTGAGGGACTGGATTGTTCCTCGTTCTTATTCAGCCCTTCGACTGTGCTCCACAGGAACGGGGGAGGAACGGTTACCAAACAGGGAGCAGGCACTCCGGATAAATTAGTCTTAATCAGTTTGACAGAACGTAACCAGTGGAGTCACACAGTGACCAGTGCTTGGTCTGCAACTGTTTACAATTGATATCAATGATCAGGAAGATATAACACATGTACTGTTACTAAGTTTGGTGATGACACTAAGGTAAGAAAGTCATTAAGTTATTAACAGAATTCGGAGAGTAAATGTGGAGATATGGACAGGTAAAGTAAATGACTAATACTTTGCCAAGTGGAATGTAATGGAATGTATAACCTGTCAGCTTTTTCAGGAAGAATGAAAGGCAGCGTGTTACTGAAATGTAGAGGGATTACATGACATGGTGATAGTGTGTTCTGGAGGATTCACTCTGACCCATTCCGACATGGGAAGTGTTGCTCTATCTCCATGATGGTCTGCTCCCTGACAAGCCCAGTGGTCCTATTGCTCTCAGTATACACGGGATATTTTGATGAGGTTGGTTGGCAGTAGGGAATGGTGGGTGTTTTGAGCCGTGTATCCAGGGGACAGCCTTTAGCCAAGAGGCTATCCTTTCTTTCCAATGGAGACCCAAAGAAGATGAGAATGGCTGGCTGCTTCTAAATGAAGAAGAGGTGGCTGCTGCCAGAATAGTGGGTTCTTTACCAACATGATGTCCTGTCCATGGGCACATTGTAACATTATTGGAGTAAGAGTTCCTTCAGTTCCTGTAGCTCTCCTCATTAACATGGGGGGTCCACAGAGCCATATACATGATCGGGAATCCTGTTATACGGAGAAAACACGGATAAACCTGGCAGCTCTCTGCTGAAAGAGAAAACGTGCATCTCATCCAGCACATATGTCGTACTTTTCCGAATGTTGGCATTGATGTCGACATACTGGGAGATGATCGATATGTCATCCAGTCCTGCCTGGAGGTTCCGGATCATAGAAGCTGAATGAAACAGTGACCCTAACAGCCACTGGCAGTATCGCCCTTCCCCTGGTGTGACGCTGTAGGTTGTGTTGAAGTGACACCGCTCTGTGACTAGCACCTTGTTCAATCAGTGTCCCCGCACAAACCTGCTCCTGGGTTAAGTGTAGCTTGAGAAGCTGTTCCTTGAAAACAGCAGATGGATACAGCAGATCCCTTTCCCCATTCACACTGACTCTGTGGTTTCAGAGCTTCCCCTCTCTGCAGCCTCTGCTCCATTTCTTGTTCATGCTACAGACCCAGATGCTGTAACTACAATCCCCTTCCAAAGTTGGGTCACCAAATCCTCAGGTCTCCCTGAATGTCTGAGGCAGCTCACTTAACAGCCTCCAGCAAACCATCCCCAACCCGTCCACTAACATTCAATAGCAGTGGGCAGTCAGAAGCCCCTCAGCTACAACTGTTATGGACCTGACCAGACCAGACCCTGTCAAAATATTTTAAGCAGGTAGCTTCGACCTTAACTTTTCCTTATTTTAATTGTAGGTGTGAACTGTGTGTTCCAGATGTGTTGCAACTGGTCACCCCCACTCCACGTTAAGCAAAATGCAATCCATTCAAACGCTGTAGTTAAAACACAATGAAAGAGAAGAACAGATTGTGATAGCTTCTCTACAGGAACACCTACGCAAACAACAGATACGGTGCCTTCTACTAATTAACTGAGCGAATACAGGAACATCCCATAAACACATCCCCTAGCAAAAAGGTAAATTCAGACACAAGGTCTTATATGTAGTTCTCCAATCCAGGAGGAAGCAACTTTAAGAGAGTTTTCAGAGAGAATAGCAGCTAGGAATCATGTATTGAAACTTCCAACCTTTCTGTGACCCAGAGCAGCTTCTGAATGCTGCAGCTAAAATCAAAACGAGATATCTGGTCTGTGAGAGCTGGCCGCTGTCCTTCCATTGTTCCCACAGTTTTGATAAAATCTAAACGCCTCCTCAGTTATATAGTTAAGCTTTTCAGGCGGCAGTTCGGCATTTCTGCCTTTCAGACCTCTTTTCACAAAAAAAACAAGAGAAAATAACTTTTTAAAAGTGGCAGCGTCGTCACAACTCCTGGTTTGAAACTAAATCAATATACAAAGATGGCCTCATTTTAAACCCTCTGTTCTTACTGTTTCAGTATGTCACAATATATATATATTGCACTGAAAGCATTCACAACTCCATTCTATTTCAATCAGTTTTCTCCTGCCATAGAACCCCTCTGTTTTTCTTCATCCAAGTCTCGACAACTTGTCAGCAAGTACGGTTTCTCTCCTGTCACTTGTATAACTTCCAAATTGAATGGCAATAATAATAACTCTATTTGAACAGACTGGAGGTTTTCACCCTACGTTTCTCTAAAAACGTTCAGGCGTTATGATCAGTCTATATATTTGTCTAAGACACGTTATTGGCAATTTAAATGCTGAAATGTTGTAATGCCAACACCAAGCGCAAGGCGTCCTTCCCAAGTGTTAAATATTTCTATTCATGGTTATTCCGGACACTCCAACCACACATTACATAATAGAGCACTTTTCATCTCTCCAATAGTCCTTCTGAATGACATATCTCCTCATGCCTCAGCTTAAATGTTTTACATGTTTCTGTACCTCTTAATGCTGTAACCCCTTTACCTGCTACTCCTGGTCGATGCCACTAAACCTTACTCTCACAGTTATATATTTTAAGATCTAGCACATTGTTCTCAATCTCTCTCAGAAACCAAACTTTGATTTATGGACCAATTGATAATCATTAGCCATTTCAGATTCTAATCATGCCATTTCAACACTCTATTCTTCCACACGAATTCTCACGACTACAGAAAAAGAGTTTTTAAACAAATTCAAAGTAAGAATCTCTCTAACAGTTTAATAATACCCTGACTCACCTTTCGAAATTACTTTGTTTAATTCCTTCAACTCAATGTACGTTTAAACAGGGACGAAATTATAGATTCTAAAACGTTCAACCAGGGACGAAATTATAGATTCTAAAACGTTATCTGTAAGCTTCTGGCACAAGCTAACATGCACTTCTGATGGCTTTCTTCACCCTCTGTTACTGGCCAGATACCTCCTCCAATAGGGATGCAAATACCTCACACCTTACACCTATCAGCTTTGTTTGAATTAACAAAATCCACATGGTCACTGGCCACCGCATTCGTGTAGCCACTTTCTCAAATGAAATTGAAAAGACTTCTACATCCTTCTCCTCCAATGTAGACAATGCCTGTACATACTTAAACAGATCCCCATCAGGCCTTGGCCTACCATAGAGTTGCTCATGCTCACTATCATCCTCATTCAGCCTACCATCTCCCTTCATCACCACCCTGCTTAGTCGACTTTCCTCTCAAATTGCTAACTTTTGAAGTTGAAAATCTCTGGTTTTTGCTTTTCTTTTTCCTTTTTCTGTCTTTCATCTTCCTCTCCTTTTCTCTTAATTCTACATTTAATAATATTTCAAACTGTCTCAATTCCTTTTTGTGTTCAAGTTGTGTTATATGCAAATGAATTGCAGCCATTTCCCAAGATTCTGATGGTGTTTCCAACAAAATTTAAATGCAAAGCTACAGCTGTAATTATCTCTCCTTTTCTCACAGACAAACACACCCCCCACTCCAGTTTGTCTGCTAATTCTAAATGCTTTGCCTTGCTCACCTTTGGTAAAATCTCCAACTTCACTTCTTCCACACCCAGATAAGTCTTAGAGACAGAAATAGCCATTGCTACACAAAGCACTGTACAAACCAACCGAATTCAACACCCAGACCAAAAGACACAAAACAAACAAAAGACGCTGCGTTTGAGCCCAAAAATCTCCCTGTGCACATTCTCCCCGTCCCCGCGTTAGTTTTCTCCAGGTGTACCATTTTCTTCCCACAGCCTAAAGAAATGCAGGTTAAGTGAAATGGCCATGTTAAATTGCCTGTACTGTTCAACGATGTGTAGGTTCGTTGCACTAATAAATATAGAGTAATGGGAAGGGAAATGCATCTGGGTAATTTACGTTTTGGAGGGTTGGTGTTGAGTTGATGGGCCAAATGACTGGTTCCACACTGTAGGGATTCTAATCCTGAAGCCAATTTGGGATGATCGATTTCGAACAGGACAAATGTCCCCAGTTTGCTGTGGAACAGAGAAGACTGAGCTAAAATACTTTAAGATGGTAACCTGGACGCCCACCTTGTCGAAGGTTAGATTCTCAACAGTATGGAAACAGGCCGTATGGCCGAACAAGTCGACACTGTCCCACGGAAGACCAAACCACCCAACCCCACTCCCCGACACCATATTTGCCCCTGACTAATGCCTCTAACACATTGGGCAATTTCTCATAGCCAACTCACCTGACCTGCACATCTTTGGATTGTGGGAGAAAGCCAGAGCACCCAGAGGAAACCCATGCAGACACAGCTAGAATGTGCAAATTCCACACAGTCATATGTGAGAATTGAATCCGCGTCCCTGGTGCTGTGAGTCCGCAGTGCTAACCACTGAGACACTGTGCCGTCCCACAAGCTTACAGTAAATGCAGTTGTCAAATGGGTATTCCAGATGTGATACGGCTGGTCAAACTACGTAACTTTAAGCAAAACACAATTTATTTAAACTCTCCATTAAAAATACATACACAAATTAGAGGAGTTTATAATAACTTTACTGGGAATCTTAACAGAATAATAGATACCGTACCATCCACTAATGAACTGTTCCAATGTACTAACATCCCTTAAAATCATCCCTTGGCAAAAAGGTACAAGCAAGGTCAATCAGTCTTGCACGCAGTTCTACAATTCAGGAGGACACACAGCATAGACAGGTTTTAGAGAGAATAGCAGTGAGGGATCATTCACTGAAGCATCCAACCTATCACCGACTGCAAGCACCTGGTGACTGTTATAGCTCAGAAAAACTGGAAAGCCTGGTCTGTGAGAGCTGGCCTTTGTTATCATTATTAATGTAAAGAAACCCTACAAGCCTCCTAAGTTAATAACTTCAGCTTTTTAGGTAGACAGTATGGCATTTAAGATCGCTCTTCAAAGAAAATGAGACAATAACCTTTTTAAAAAAGTGACAGCATTGTCAGAGATGTTCGATACCTGACCCTTTACAATAATGCTCAAGGGGATTCTTCATGTTTCTAGCCACACGATCAACTCAGAGGGACAAACACAGACGTCAGATGTTCAGTGAACAGGCACAGGCCACCTTTCGAAGACGTGAGTCAATGCAGCTGAAACCTATCCAACATGAAGCACCACATGGTACACACTGGGAATTGAACAACATCCCGATACACACACCAGCCCCGGAACATGGAATACCATATGGGACACACCGAGAAGAGAACAGCAGCCAGACACGCACACCCATCTCCGAAATGGAACACATTGGGAAGTGATCAACAGCCCGACAGACACCCCGACTCCTGAACATGCAACACCACATGGGACATATCGGGAAGTGAACAACAGCCCGACTCACATCCCTGTCCATGGAGCACCACATGGGACACACCGGGAAATGAGCAACAGCCCGACACACATCCTCTGTCCATGGAACACCACATGGGACACACCCGGAAGTGAAAAACAACACGATGCTCAAACCCCTGTCCATGGAGCATCACATAGAACACATCGGGAAGTGAAAAACAGCCAGACTTGTATATGGAACACCACATGGGACACACCGAGAAGTGAACAAAAGCACACGACACACGATTTCACTGTTTGGAACTTCACAACGTCAGCACTCTATACACAAGGGAGCCAAAAACCAAGGCCAGGGAAAGATACAGTGGGACAGAATGATCCACATTTAAGACAGAAACAGACAGTTAATTAACTGAAAGCATGTTGTGGAAATAAGGGGAAAAAAGACTTGGTAATGTAACTAACTGGAGGATTGACTCTTAGAGAGCAAAATTACAAGAATGAGAATATTGAAAAAAGGTATTTTCAGATCAGCTGAAATGGTTTGTTTAATCAAATTCCAAAATGGCTCCACAGAACACTTCAAGCAACATAAAATGGGAGAAGGTGACCGACTGACACGGAGAGCTGTGCAGACCATGCTAGTGCTGAGTAAAGTGGATTATGTGCCCTGCGTGGGGAGTATTGGAAACTTTTACTATCACATGAGAATGATACACATATCAAATTCACAGAGCTGGGAAAGATTTCTATCTCGATTAGACCAGTATAAGATGTGTGTGTGCGCGTGTGTATGCGTGTGGTGGCGGGGGGCTGCATTTGGGGTGATTGACTGTGAAAATCATTGCATGAGAGAAAATACACTGAAAGGAAACCAGGTTAAATATAAACAACTGTTAGGGATTTGGATAATCGACAGAAAGAAACTGAGGCATGTTTCATGGACAAATGAGTTTAAGTGTTTGAGAATATTAAAAGAAAGATATTTCCAGACACTATAGCGATATGGATCAGCGTGTTCAGGAACGTCAGTTGGATGGGATTTTTGTCTGAGTCCGAATCAGATTTGTTTCTGCATGTTTCAACACGAAAGATTCAGCAGCAGATTGTTGTCATCATGAAGTCTGTATTTCACGGCTCAAGGTTCAAACAACAGACGGGTTAAGTCAGTGAGGTACATTATGCAACAGTGAGTAGTTAAAATTAATAATGGTCAGGGCATGGTGTCAGGAATCAACTCATGACCAAAGAAATCACCAAAGTTTTGATTCGTCTGTGTCAAACACCACCTGCAGGTTCCCCTCCAAGCCACTCACCACCCTTACTTGGAAATATACCGGTGTTCCTTCACAGTCGTTGGGTCAGAATCCTGGAATTTCCTCCCTAACGGCATTATGGGTCAACCCACAGCAAGTGGATTGCAGCAATTCAAGAAGGCAGCTCACCACCACCTGCTCAAGGGCAAATAGGAATGGGCTGTCAATGTTGGCCAGCCAGGGATTTCGAAGTCCAGAATTGAATTAAAAAAAGATATTGTCCAGGTATGGGATGGAGTCCCTGGAGGGAAATGGAGTTTGTAAACATAATAGTGGGCAATGACCTCCACACTCCCAATATTTAAATAACAAGGACAGTGAGACAATGGTTAACATCTGAAACAGAGTAGGTCAACACAGAGACCCATGAGTAACACTGCCAAAAGCAAGGAGCGAGACAGTAATTGAACAAGTTCACTGATGCAGTTAATAGTGGTCTGTGGAGTCAGTATCTGGATTCAGAGTCTGAACATGAACAATAATAGTCACAAGAAGTGAAGACTATATGAAAGAACAGTAACGCAGTCATAGCTGGTTTCTAGAAAAAAAAACTTAGCTGGACGGTGAGACTTACCAGGGACACCAACGATAGACAGGAAAGGATAATAAAAATATTGAATAATGCGAAGTGGAAAATAGATCCGCCATGATAATGACAGCCAATCATAATATAGCGAAAGGTATGAAATATCATCGGATAAATCCCTGTTCATTGTTGGAACATTCCAGACTAATATTCTCAGTATATGATCGCTCCTCCCCTTCTCCATCTGGAGCTCCTTATAGTGCTGTCGATGATGCTCCTGTTCATACTATGGGATAACACATTGAACGATTCCCATTTATCATTAAATGATGGAAACTCTCCACTGGGATAATTAGAGTCTATGGAGACTAACATTAATCACAGTCACGGAACAAACAGGCTCAGTTAACCCCTTCCTTACATAACATTTCATATCATCATAAAAGAGAATATTTACTCATTCTCGATGGAATGGGTGAGGGTTACTGACGGATGGACTATAGATATTTTTTTCCCTTGTACGTGGGAGTATTGCCAGAGAACTGCGGGGCTGCATATGTCCCACTCGGGTATCGGACGGAGGTGAGGGGGAGGTGAGGGTGCAGCTTTTCTAAATTTTGTGGTGGCAGGGGAAGGTGCCAAGAGTGGCGGGTAGGTTGTTGGGTGGCGTGGACCTGACAAAGGAGTCACGCCGGGAATGTTCTTTATGGAATGCAGATCGGGGTGGGGAGGGAAATATATCCCTGGTGGTGGGGGCCTGTTTGTAGGTGGCGCAAATGGGGGAGGATAATGCATTGTATCTGGAAATTTGGCGGGATGGAAGGTGAGGCCCATGATGTTCTTGACCTGTTGAGTTTGGAGGGATGATTGTTGAAGGCAGAGGTATGGGAAGTGGTTAAGATGCAATGGATGGCACCATCGACCATGTGGGAAGGGAAATTACTGTCTTTGAAGAAGGAGGCCATCTGGGATTTACACTGGGTTAAGAGTGTGGTCCTGGAAAAACAGAACGTGTCAGGCAGCATCCGAGGAGCAGGAAAATTCGACGTTTTGGGCAAAAGTCCTTAATCAGGAATAGCGCTCTTGCCCGAAACATTGATTCTTTTACTCCTCGGACGCTGCCTGACTTGATGTGCTTTACAAGCACCGCACTCTGACTGTAATCTCCTGTATCTGCAATATTCACTTTTCCCTACATGCTATGTTCAGCCACTTCTGTAGTACCACCTTTAATTTTGTTCTCACTGCTGTAGGAAATATGTTGTTAAACTAGAAAGTATGCCAAAAAGATTTACAAATATATTGACAGTGTTGGGTGGGGCGGTGGTGGCGAGTGATATTGAGCTACACGGGAGTAGTAAATGAGAAAATGGGCTGGGTCTATATATCCCTGGAGCGTTGTTTCTGAGGAGTGACCTTACTGAGGTTTATCGTGGTTAATCCTGATGTTCCAGGGTGAGCTATGCCAAAGGCGAGGGAAATAGTCAGCACAATTATTCACATTAAAGCTGGACAATTATTCATCAACAACATGTTGCCGAACGATAGAGGTAGACTGAAGAATGGGACTGGCCGGAGGAGTCAGAATTTGGATGGTCCAATCACATGAATGAGAATAAAAATAAAGGCATTGCCATATCAACTGAAAGGATTAGTGATATCACATTCTCAATCAGAACCAGACCGGACACCATACACCCAGAGGAGATATCTGTTCAGCATGGAACACTGCGCAGTCCAGGCTAGTGCACTGCTGAACACTACCCTGCAATCAGTCCAGAGCGGAACACTGGGCACACTATAGCAGTATATTGATCTATAAACCCAGATGAGATATGTGTTCAGCAGGAAGCACTGTGCAGACCGGATTGGTGTACTGTGCAATGCAACCGCAATTTACCCAGAGTATGCAGACCACAGCAGTGCATTGATTTATAAACCAAGATGAGATATGCGACCAGAGTGTAGAACTGTGTCCATCATCTCAGTGCATTGCTCAGCAACACTGTGTTAGATCACTGCCCAGTGTGGGGAAACTTGCAGCCCATGCTGGAAGTAACAGGATGTACAGCTCCAATCCATTTACAGCCCCATATCTCCATTGTATCTTGACACAGGGGTGCTGTGGGTGTGAACATCACAGCCAGAGAGAAATGGCGGGGAATCAGTTTAAGAGTCAACAAATGGGAGGGGTTTGGGTAATAGACAGAGAGACCGAGATTGAGAGACAATGTCATGGAAGGATGTGTTCCCAGGATCCAGAATTCTGAAATGAAGACATTTCAACGGTATCCTGCAACATGAGCCAGTGTTTCCAGGAATGATGGGGGAATCAGATACTGGTGTGAGTTCAGATGATGGAGAGTATTGAGGATGAGCATTTGTTTGGCAGCTTTGTAACTGTGAGTAGGGTCAGCAGAATCTTCGAAACATTGGGCTGCATCTAACAATAATTTATCACAGTGACATTTTCACTGAGTATGACAGAAGGATTGTCTGTATGAGACTGAGCTAGTTTCCTGGTGATATCTCAACGAACTCACCTCATTAACTACCTATCCCACCCTATGGCATCCCTCTCATTCAATGCCAGCTCGATTTTCCTTCATGGTTGGAAGTACTCACGAACGTCCGCATGACTCTAGATATTCCGTGATCCCTGGCACTGATGCCATCTTCAAAAGACCAAAGGGCACACGGTTCAGCTTTCTTCGGTTGGAGCTGTCCTGCACAGTTTACCATGAGCATGGCAGATAATGGAAAATTGCACAACGGTTTGTCAACAGAGTCACGGAAATCCTGGTGGATGAGCTAGTACAGAGGAGGACCATTCTCTTCCTAGAGTGGGCCACACTACCAGACCCATCGAGCTTGGTCTGAACTCACCACCCAATTCAGTAGAGTTTCTGCGGTCTGAAGAAATGTCCAGCAATACAGGACAAGCACCAATAACCTTCCCCGTTCTGTCAGGACAAGGGTCACCGTATTCTCTCTGCTTCCTCATACTCACTGCAGATCTGTTATAGCACCGAGCCCTGAACAAGGCTCATGCTTCACCACTCTCACTGCTACCAGCAGTCTCCCTTTCTCTCTCTCTCCCTCCACTTTCCGCCCCACACCAATAACAATGCATAGATAAAACAGTGTGGACTGACTGCCTCGGGACACCTCACCATGTCCCTCCCCTACACCAGCACTAACAGCAAGGCCACCCACTCCCACCCCTCTCCCTCCCTTTCTCCCAGGGGAGAAACAGCCTGAAATAGGACAGAAAGGGCCAAGTCGAGAGTGGCTTATGTGTAGTGCCTGAGATACATTCCGTCACCCCCACCAACATGTGGGGAGGACTCTGATACGAGCCAGAGAGAACCAGGACGCTTCGTGTGGAGATTCCAAAACATCCACGTCCCACCAACCGAGTAAGGAGCAATGCTCAGTGAAGAGCAATTCTCACTTTAAACCCACTGGCAGTTCTGTTCACCCCGACACAACATAAAATCCGTGGCCCTGATGCCATCTCCCTTTTCGGTTGAGCTGGTACAAATGAATTCCAAAGGTCTCGGTGGGCAGAAGGGTGGGCTCACAACACATCGTCACCACCACCTCCCAGGAAGGGAGCATGGAGGCTCCCTCCTCCACCTCCTCCTGTAAACAGTTCAGATACTGAAACTAATCTGTGATATTTTCTGCTCTCCCCACTTGTCCTGACATCTTCAATAATTTGTGCTCATATACACGCAGTGTCCTCTGCTCCAACACCCCTTTATACTTGTACAGAATGTATTATATTGATTTCAGAGTTATTCCTACCAAGGTGCATCACCTCACACTGCACCTCACATTGATTCTGATCTCCCACAAACGTGAACCCTACAGCAATGTGTCACACTCCTGCTGGATTTCCACGTTGATCTCCACGAACTTTATAATTCATCCAGGTTTGGTATCTGCAAACATTGAAATTGTCCTACAGGCACACTCCACACAGAAATACTGACTCACTTACTATTGTGAACAAGTGCAATACTAACACAGTCCCTGAGGACAGACCTAAATACTGGCAAACACCAGACAGAATAATTGAAATATTGACAAGGCTACCATGGAGCAAGAGAACTACTGGCAGGCACTCCATGTCTCTGTGTGTTTCTGTGTATTAGTGAGTGTCTCTATGACTCGGCATTAGTGTGTATGCATCAGTGTGAGGTGAGTCTGCAGTCTCTATGGTGCTTACAATGATGTCGTATCCGCCAGATACGAGATCCGATGAAGTGTCCATTCACTTTTGTCCACAGATGCTGTCACACCGGCTGAGCTTTCTGTTGCTGTCAGTCTCTGCTGGTTTTGCCATACAACTGTACATGTGGGAGTGGAGGGTGATAATTATCAGGTATTCCGTTTGGGAGGAACAGAGGGAGAGTTGCAGCTCAAAGCACCATCCAAACACAGACAGACACACACACACAAAAACACATACACAGATACACAGACACACACCGACACATAGACATACACACACGCACACAAACAGACGCATACACAAACGCACACATACACACAGACACAGGCACACACACACACACCCACTCACAGAAACAGGCACAAACAGACACACACACAACACACACAACACACACACACACACAGATGCAGTCAAAAACAGATACATGCATTGATGGACACACACTCACCGAAACAAACACACATGCAGGCACACATACAGCTGCACACAGACACACACACATACTCAGAGACACCCCCCCCACACACACAGACCCGGATGCAGAGTGACACACACGCACAAACAGATACACAGAGACGTACATACGCAGACTGACATACACGCGCACACTCGTGTCCCTCAGCCCTACATTCTGATGTTCCATTCAGCCCTTCCGACCTGCTACACAAGGGCAGATCGAGGCCACTCCAATGGTTAGGTGTAGTTTCGGAAATGTACTTGGAAATTCCAGGCTGGGTCAGGAAGTGAATCCCCAATCCATCTTTCCATGTTTTCCATCTCTCCAACGTCTGCTTGAGATGTGGGTCAGACCCAGGTACGCTGCGAATGCAGTTCCCATACCCCACCCGGGGTTAACTCAAAAAATCTTCTGCTCTCCTTGTACGTTGTACAACACAACTTCCAGGAAAATAACCAGTTACTTTCCAAAAGAATAACATGACAACATAAGAAATGGGACCAGGAGTTGGATATTTGGCCCCTCAAGCCTGCACTGTCTTTCAATGAGGGCATTGCTGATCAATCAAGCGCTTAACACCACTTTCCTGCTAACCCCTTGCTTCCCTCAACTTGCTGATATGTGAAAATCCATTCACCCCGTCAGTGTCCCTTGGATGCTGCCTGAACGGTTGTTCTTTTTCAGCATTACACTCTTTCAACACAGACACACATACACACACACATACGCACAGCCACCCCACACCCAGATACACACACATGCCCAAATGCAGAGAGACATGGAGGTGCACAACCAGACACACAGAGATGTACACACGTCGACCAACACACACATGCAGGCACACATACACAAAACACACACAGCCACAGATGTCACCAGTTTCGTCATTTCCTCTCCCCCCATCTTATTCCAGATCCAACCCTACAACTCGGCCCCTCCTTCTTGAACTGTACAACCTGTTCGTCTTCCTTTCCACCTATCCATTCTACCTTCCACTCTAAACTGCCACCTTCAACCCACCTTCATTTAACAATCGCCTTCCCAGCTACTTTCCCCCCAGCACCACCGCCTTCCATTTATCCTTCGGACCCCTTGGCCCACAAGCCTTATTCTTAATGAAGGGGTTATGCAAGATATTTCCACTCTCCTGCTCCTTGGATGCTGCTTGAACAGTTGCGCTTCTTCAGCACCACACTCGTTCAAGACAGACACACACACAGACACAGAAACAAATACACAGACAGACTCAGACACAGACAGACACACGTAACGACACACACACAAACACACCAACAGCCACACTTCCCACCCACGAAGACAACGACACTCTCCCTCCACACACAGAAACTCACTTTCTACTCAGCGAAAGACAACTTTCCTCAGTTTCACAAAATTGTGATTTCTAAGAATTCAAGATTTATTGTAAAAGAATAGATCAAACATTTGTTAATTCAGGTTTGTGTACACAAGAAACACATGAAATTTAAATAATGTTTAATGTGAAAAATAGTTTGCTCTTCTGTAATAATCAGAAAAATAGAAATGTTAGCGTTGAAGTGAAATACAATCAGTACAAGAACGCAAAAAACTGTGGATGCTGGAACTCAGAAACAAAATCAGTAATTGCTGGAAAACAACACAGCAGGTCTGGCATCATCTGTGGGAAGCACTCAGTGTTAATACTTTGGGTCCAGTGACCCTTCCTCAGAATGTATTTTTGCTCACAGCCAATTCAATCCAACTAAGCTTCCATACTGAAAATTATTTTGCTAAGATTAAGAGATTGTAGAGTGGAATATTGTTTGTCAGTTGATGTATTGAGCCATTGTTCCACATCGACAGCTGGATATGTTGCATTTAAACAATGATTACCAGTTAGACATTAGCAATAATTACTTTTGAAATGGCTGAAACCAAATTTAAGGTTGATAAGAAAATCCTTATTGCAATGTAATTGTGCAGTATATCTGAAAAAACTGAAATATTGAAGTGAATAATAATTAGCCATCTCTTAATTGATAAGGCTGATTAATAATCCTTCCATTAATACGAGAATTCAAATGAAAGAGAATGAGATAGTTACTATGAGTGTTGGGTGAGAAAACTCTGGTTGATTGCAGGTGTGTTGACCTGAAAAGAATGTTAATATTTCATTGTGATACTGGCACTAAGAAATAATGGATTCAACTAAAATGTGAATCTCATGATGGTGTGAGAATTGAAATGAAAATCAAATAATAATTAATGTTACAACTCAACACTTAAAATGATTCAACATATTCAAAACAGTTTGTACTGGATATTCATTAAGATCAGTAAACTGAGAATTAAAATATTGGGTTAATTGAAAACAAAAATCACAACTTCAGAGATTATTCATCAGAATTGTTTTGTCATTGAAAAAACACATTTATTCAAGAAATTTACCTCATTTTCTGTCTTTTTTCCACAGGGATCTGTACTGGAACCCTTCTGGTTATGATACAAATATATAGAAGTTACATGAATTAAAACCTAATTGGGTGAGTTAATAAGCTTGCAGATGATACAAAGTTCAGTGCAGTTGTGAATAATGTAGAAGGTTCTCAAAGAATGCAACAGGAAAAAGATAAACTGCAGCTATGGGCAGAGAAATTAAAGGTAAAGCTTAATCCGTGCAAGTGTGAGGTGTCACACTTTGGGAGCTCAAATGTTAAGGAAAAGTATATAGTTAATGGCAGGACCCTGAACAGCTTTGTTGTTCAAAGGGATGTTGGCGTTCAAGACCATGGCTCCCTGAAAGTGTCCATGCAAGTATATAGGGTGGTAAGGAAGGCAAATGGCATGCTTGCCTTTATTGGTCAGGGAACTGGTTACAAGAATCAAGATATCATTTTGCAACTTTGTAAGACTTTGGTTAAGGCATACTAAAAGTATTATATTCACTTCTGTTCGCCACATTTCAGGAAGGGTATGGAGGCTTTGGAGATGGCACAGAGGGCGTTTACCAGGATGCTGCCTGGATTTGGAGAGGCTGTTTTTTTGTGGAGTGGCGGTGGCTGAGGGGAAGAATTGATTGAAGTCTATGCAATCATGAGATATATAGGTAGGGTTATCAGTCAGGAATTTTTTTCCCAGAGTTGAAACGTCAAAAATATGAGGCATGCATTTATGGTTGTGGGGGGAAGTTCAAGGGGCATGTGAGGGGCATTTACTTTTTTACACAGGGAGTGGCAGGTGTCTGGAATGAACCTCAAGAGTTGGTGGTGGAGGCAGATACATTAAGGCTATTTAATGTTCATTTAGATAATTTGGACGGATATGGTCAAAGGATAGGCAGAAGGGATGAGTTTATTTTGCATTATATTCAACACAACGTTACGGGCCAAAGGACCCATTCCTGTGCTGCACAGATCTTTCAGAGAAAACTAATACCTCACTCATATGACATTTAATCTAATCAATATTTAGCCACTGGTGTCAGAAATAGGAAGAAAATAAGTAGAACTGAAGATTGGACTAGAAACCTGTTAGAAAACTTGAAAATATTCAGTAAGGTGTGATGCGCATCATAATCTAATCCATTGATTATTACTGCCAAGACTACAATAAAAAAAATTTCAGCTCTCCACCAAAAAGCATCAATTTTCCATCCAATACTCATTGGAAATATTGGAATACTACTCATTTCAACAATCAAAGTAATCACAGCCTCATCGATTAAGAGATATCTAATGACATTTCACCAATAATTACTGTTTATTTTGACACATTGCTCGTTCAAACGGCAATGTGAAGTTTCTCATTAATATTCAGTTCACTGACAGCATATTAATAATTTAGTTATTGCTAATATCTAACCATTGATCAATCCAGTCAGGGATAGAAAAGTGGAAATATGGCTCAGTACATCAACTGATGGAAAGATATTGCAGTGTTCACTCTGCCAAGTATTGTGAATATCGATGTATATTTTGATTTGATTTGATTTGATTATATTTTTCTTCAACACAAAGATTTATTGTAATTCTGATCACAGTAAGATTATTTAAATTTGTGACTTTTTTGTAAACAAAAAAATAGAATTTACAGGTGTTTGCTCTTTCCTTTATCAATCAGAATACATTTGGAATTGTTGCAAGTTATACATTTGTGGAAGGAAGAGAAGATGTCTGCAGCTGAATAGTTACAGTGAATGACCTTTTCTTCCGATTCCGTCCGACTGCTAAACATTCTCATTATCTTTATCTTTATAAGAAAAACTGCTTTAAACATATTCAGCAGTTGTATTTTTTTATAGATTTACAATAAGATCATGATATGTCGATTTATCTTTCTTCCAATTATTCTGATATTAATTTGTAAGTAAGAGCATATGTGCTTAGTACCATTATTATAGTGAATTACTATTTCATTCTCAGTCCATTACACAGAAACAGTCTAATTAATTCCCAGCCCAATTATCGGAATGAACACTGGTTAGTTTTCATTTGAGTAATCCCAATTGATTATAATCCCACCCTTCCTTGTTGGGATGACAATGAAAGGCAGTTGTGTATCTCTAGTCGTGTCTCTCCTAAGAGACCAGATCACTGATGTCATGTGATTTTTAACTGTGTCCACCCTAGTCCAATGCCGAGAACTCCAAATTATTGTTGCATAAAGGAATTCTCGTAATTTTTGAAAGAAAATATGACTTTAATTAAGATCTTTAACACACGATTATTAATCCCTTCCTATATTCTTAAAATTTAATTGTAATTGAAAAGAAATGCTCACTGAACACGGCACACACAGCCACACAAATGTCTTCCTGGTCATCTAATTACTGCTCCAGAGAAAAACCTGAGTAAGTATCTTATTGTTTCTGAGAACAAGAACTACAATAAACATTTGGTGAGTAGTTCCATCCATTAAAGCACTTGATTTCTTACATTTCACTTCAGTAATTGCACACGAAATATTTCACAAAAACCAATAACAATGCTTTATTACAAATGAGCGAGGAGGCTAACGTCAGCATACATAGCAGATTTCCAATCCAGTTGAAGTATCGCAAAATAAAATGATGTATTTTGGCTGAGTACAACCTGTTGGTGAAAACACTTTGAGCTTGCACCTTAAAAATCTTTATCTGCTTATTCAGAGAAAATAATGAAAGATGGCACTGTAAATTTATTTTGACTTTCACTCATGAAAATACTCTTGTGAATCGCTTCTCATTTTCTTCCTAGTTCTGATACAAATGTCGAAATAAAACTTTGCAAGAACGACATGAAGATGTTCAAGGTCCTCGAATTCCTGTTGAGTAGAATCCCCTTCATAAGGGTCTTATTGTCTCGAGCCGATGTTTTTTGTGACTGATCCGTTTTCAAATCATGTGCACTGCAGAAGGGTTTTTTTTTAATTTAATTTTCAATTTGTTATGAGCAAAAAAACTACTTTGAACACGCTGAGTTACTTTTTTTACTCCAAAGTTATTTATCAATGTACAATTTCATCACAAAATTATGGAAGTTCCCTGTATCTTACGTTCACTGTCATACGCACTTTCACTATCTACTTATTAACTTCCTACATCTGACAGGAATGTCGAAACATTGGTCATGATCAAAAGTATATAAATTAAAAGTACGTCTCAAGAAGCAAACCAATGGATGGTATTATGTCATTCTTGTAATCCTGCATGTTTGACCCAAAAATAATTCTGCTGAATAATAACTGAATGGATCATTTTTGTGAATCCATAAAGCTAGCCATTATATTGTATTCCTCAGTTTACCGATCTTAATGAATATCCAATAATCATCACATCAAAGTGCTTTTAGAATATTAAATCTATTTATTTTTTCAGATTATAATGTTTTCCAGTCACTGCCATTACGATAATTGCACAATTATTGGAGTTAATCTTTCTCACAAATATAGTGAGAATCGCATTTTAATTGCATCAATTGCTTCTGAGTACTAAACCTACAATATAAGAATCAATTTACTGTTCAGCTGAACGATCCCATATTGGAACCAATGACTTCCCATTCAATGCCTCATTGTAAATATTTGATGATTGCTCATTTGAATGATCACGGTAATCTCAGCCTGAAGCGTTCAGAAAACTGTAATTACTTTTCATTAGAATAATTCCTGGTCGTTTCTCCACATTGTTCAGTGAAATAATCAACTAAGATTTCTCAGTATTCTTAAATTAACTGATAGAATGTTGACAATCCAATTGCTGCTATTATCTAATCATTGTTCAATATAGTTCAGGGTATATCTGTGGAATTATGGCTCATGCATGAAATAATGTAAATATAAATTTTTATTTTAACCCTAGCAAAAGTTGCATTAATTTAATTATGTTTCGCTTACATGTTAACATTTACTGTATTTATAAACACGATAGAAGTTAATCATTTTTCATAGAACAAAAGCATTTAAAATTCTTGTGATATTTTGAAGTACAACAAAAGGAACTAACATCTCTATTGTTTCATGAAATAGTCACAGTACATTTTGAACTTTGGAAATTTGAACATTTTGGGAAAGAAGGGAAGTTGTCTTCAGATGAATAGTCGTATTGTGTGACTAATTCATTTATTTTCCTATTCATTTTTGTTGCAAAAGCATTTTAATTTTCTTTTTATTCTGTGAAAACTTGCTTTGAACATATGGAACTATTTTATTGATTTTTGTTCATCAGTTTACAATGATCAAATGATTAGGCTTTTTTTCCTATCATGGATCTTCATGAGATTCATATTTAATTAAAGTCATTATTGCTTTGTTACACCTTTACTGTAAATTACTAATTCATTTTGTCAGTTCATTACACACAGGAAATATGTAATTAATTCCCATACAAATTATTACAATAAACATATGATTCGTTTTCATTTGTGTTCCACAGTAAGCATGTGACTATGGTCCTACCCGGACATTATGAAGGGTCAGTGTGGAGCTCTGACAGTGTCTCCATGACAAGATCAAGAGGAATGATTTCAATGCCCACCTTCAGCAGAGATGTGTCAGAGCAGCTCCAAATATTCATGAGAAAATACCTGGCATAGATTGAACTGCTTTTCAAAACAACATGAAATATACTTCAATCTGCTGTGCATTTCAATCATCACCATATCTATTACTTATTTTCTTCAGGTCACTAATAAAATTTATCATATCTGCTAGTTCAACATTCCTTGAAAAAGTAATTGAGAATGTTGCAATCTTAAAGTTGGAAGAGTCTAAGAAATGATACTCACTGATTTTTTTTCTCTGTAAAGAACCTAGTTCAGACATTTCAAGCACATAAATCCTTATTCTCCAGTATTATAAAGATGAAAAACTAAACAGTCGATATTCCTCTTCAGCAAAATAACCAAATGCAACTTCATGTTATTCATTGGTCAGTTGATTACCTCCAATTGTAACTAAATATTGCAATTCATCTAAATATTGTTATGTGCTTTGAACAAATTAAATTTCTTATTACCAATCATTCCTGAATTGTCCGGAATTTGTTTTTATTTTCCATCCACCAATTCATAATTCATAAGATTGATATGCTTTCAAAATATCGACGTGTTCATTTGAACATTTAATTTGTCTCTCTCTCTCTCACTTATCTCACTTCATGCATGATAGCTTCAATGCATTTTGCTAATTAACTCTACGAAACTTAAAAATGTTGTTGACTTTACTTCTTTTGTGTGCAAGAAAACAATGTAGGTACACCCATTTGTTGTTTAGCTCAAATAACACTAAATTTTAAATTATTGAAAAAACTACACTGGGGAATAAAGAACGATTCTTCATCTCAAATATCACATTAAATGACACTTTTTCAAATTAATACAAAATGATTTGTATTTTAATTTCATTATAAGAAAAAAAACCTGCTTTGGAAATGTTAGAATCTGTTTCTTTTACTTCCAGCATTAGTTGTGAATGAACAATAATCACGTAATTATCAGTCATTTTGTGCAAAATAATTTTCTGTACCAAATGTCATTTATTTGACCTTTTGTTCACAATAGTACTCACTTTCCCGGTCTAATTATTTTCTTTCTTATTCTGACATAGCTGTCTAAACATTTATAATGATAAAAATTTAAAAAATGACTCAACAAAAAAACTCAATGTTGAACTGTGTCAATTGTTGCTGAGTATTTTTTATAATTATTAAAGTGACTTTTTATATATTAATTTTCTGTTTATCAATCTTATTTATGACGCAATCGATGTTAGAGCAAAGTGCTTTCAAAATATTAAGTTAATTTATCTATCAATATTCTAGACACAATCAACAGTTGCAATAATTACACAGCACTTTGTGCTTGTTGCGAAGTCTAAGTTAATGTGTTATTAATATTTTCCATATTTCTTATTGTGAATGCTACAATATAAAAACCTGTTTGGTCGGGCCAATACACCCAGAAAAGACCAATAAATATCCTTTGTAAATATCTGACTTTTGCTCATTTGAAAGATCACAGTCATCACAGTCATTGATATTCAGAGAAAACCAGTTACTTCACACTGCAATATTTCTCTTCATTTCTGCACATTACTCAGTGGAATAGTAAGATGAGATCCCTCATTATTCTTAAATTCATTAATAGTAGTTTTAAAATCAATTTGTTGCTAATATCAAATAATTGTTCAATTTGGCAAAGGATGTAAGTGTGGAATTATGGTTCCATGTAATAACTATTGCAAGGACTTAGCAATGTAGAATCTCTCAATTATTGTGAATATTGCTTTTCATTTTAAACTTGGAAACACTTCTGAAATGATTTGATTGTAATTCACTTCAATGTTAACATTTATTGTGCTTCTAATCACAATAATAGTTGAATATTTTTCTTGTGCACAATTATTTAAATTCCGATGAATTTTTTTGAAGTACACAAAAAAAGGATTGACATCTTTCTTGTTTCATTAAACACTCACGGGAAATGGTGACTTCTTAGAAATCATACATTTTCAAAAACAATGAAAGTTGTCTTCAGCTGAATAGTAACATTGACTGACCAATTCATCATTTTGTTCCAATTTACGTGTAGAACAAACAAACTTTACGTTGCATTTTATAAAATGAGAAACTATTATGAACCTGTAGAATGATTGTAGTCATTTTTATTTATCAATTTACAGTAATCACACATATCTGTCAAGTTGTCATTCCACAAATTATCATAAAAATCATATTTAATTAAGGCATCTGTTAACTCCCATCATTATTGTAAATTACTATTTAATTTTAAATACATTACACACAGGATCCATCCATTTAATTCCAATCCAATTATCACAATAAACATCTGATTAATTTTCACTTGAGTAACCACAGTGAGCATGTGATTGTCGACCTGCCCAGCCTGGTTGGGAACATTATGAAGGAATGTTGTGCAGCTCTGATAGTGTCTCTGTTACCAGACCGGGAGGTACAGTTTGAATTCCCACCTTGCACAGAGTTGTGTCAGAGCAGCTCTGAATGTTGATTAGAAAATATCTAAGAATCAATTGAATTGCCTTTCAATTTAATATTAGATATGCTTCCATCTGTTGTTCATTCTAATAATCACAGTATTTGCTATTTATTTTTTTCAGGTCACTAATAACAGAATGTATCTAATTCCACTCAATCAATATTCGTTGGAAAATATTTGAGAATGTTGCAGTCATACAGATGAAATATACAAAGTAATAATATTAATTTATTTTCTTTTGTTCTGAAGAGCTGAGTTCAAACAGTACATAGAAATTGATGCTCCAGTGCTATAAAAATGAGGAGAAAAAATACATTTCTTGTTCAGTCAAATAAACAAATGCCAAATCGTTTTATTTATCAATTTTTAATTATTGATCTGTTTATGAATTGTGTGAAATTTGTTTTTCGTTTTCCACTCACCTATTTATATTGAATGTGAGATTGAATTGCTGTGAAAATATACAAGTGCATTCATTTGAAATTAGATTTTGCGTATTTATCACTGTGGGATATATGTAAAGCAGTGTTACTTCTGCAATCATAATTGTTTCTTCAAGGTAAATGAACTCGCACCAGTGTATAATTGTTTCAGCCAAAAGCTGAGTTAACAAGAATGAAAACTATGTGAAGCAAATATATTATTGCTTTTGTATTAGCTAAAATGTGCATACAAGAATGAAATGTGTCTACAAATAACGGTAGATGTTATAGACAAATAGTTAAGGTGCTGTGAGGGGAGTGGGTGTAGGTTAAGCTGGATATGCCTGTACAAACAGTTACGAGCATCTGTTTCCCGCGTCAAAAGGAACAAAAAATACACCATCAAAAGGTCATAAGGCTCGGTGTAAATAAAGAATAAAAAGAAATTATGCTTTGGTTAGCACGGAAATAGATGGCAGTGAAGAAGGATAAATAACAATAAGACCACAGAGGGAGGTGGTCAAACGGCCTTGTGAGGCGAGAGATAAACATTTTGACAGGGATGAGGCTGGATGAGTTCAGAGATAAACAGCCAGGTTTAAATTAGAAACAGATATGAACAGGGGAGGAGCAATGAGAGGAGGGAAGAGAAACGAATTACATAAATATTGTGTACTCATTAAATTCAGTGTGTGTGTGCGCCTTGTGGACAACGAACACCACACCCTTCTTGCAACAGCGTAAGAAACAATACTACTGATTCAGGTCTTGTTCCAGACTGAAGTTAATGAAGTGACTGAACTTCTTTTCTCACAATCACTGATCTCATTTATTGCATGATGTCTGAAGTGTGTTTTGTTCAGCAATCATATTAACTATTTAAAAAGTCTAATCTTAAATAAAATCCTTAACACCCAATTATCAATCTATTCCTAATTCATGAAAATATATCAATTTTCTTGAAGTCAATGTTCACACAAAACAGTGCACATAAAGCGACACAAAGATATTCATCATCACCTAATTACTGTTCAGTGGAATAACCTGAGTATCTTATTGTTCCTGAGACTAATGACAACAGTAAGCATTTGTTTACTGTCCATGCAGTAAGTGCATTTGATATCTTATATTTCAGTTCAGTCGTTAATGACGGTTTATGTTGTTAAAACCAATAATTCTAATTTATCATGGATATTGACTGTAATACAATAACACTGGAAACATTTTTTAACTATTCTAACAATCTTTAAGCTCCTCTTCTGTTGTGAGTGTGCAAGAGACAATTCAAATTATAACCGTTTTTGTTACAAATTCAACAAACGCTACATTTTGAATTTATGAACTTCTTACATTTTTGCAAAAAGGTTAGTCTTCACAGTATGTCACATTTAAAGACTGCTTTTTCCAATCATGTGTGCTACAAAATGATTATTGCTTTCATTGCATTGTAATAAAAGAAGTGTTGAATTTTTTTGTTGTTTCAATTCCAACATTATTCATCATTGTACAATAACGACACAATTATTACAATCGCTTTATATACCACCCAGCAGTGACTTCATTGTTTGTTTAGTTTCATGCTCATTTTCATGATTTATTAATTCTCTTCCTAATTCTGGCACTTTGATTATAATATTAATCAACGTACCATCTCTTCAAGGAATCCAGTGGAAAGAAATTCACAATTTGTATATTGCATATATTTTTGAGTTCAGAAAAGAATTTTGTTCAATAATCACTGAATGTCTCATTTTTTCTTTAATACGTAAAGCTAGATACTATGTTTTATTCCTTAGTTTACTGATCTTAGTAAATATACAATCGACATCACAGCAAAGTGCTTTTGAAGTATTGAATCATGTTAATTCTTCATATGTATTGCAGTGTACAATCTCTCATTCATTGTAACAACTAATTTTTATTTTACCTGTTGAAACATAGTTGTATTAATGTAAATATATTTCACTTCAATGCTAACACTTAAGACTTAAGCAACAAAATCCAATGAAAAAGCATCAGCATCTCTTTATTGTTTCATTCAACAATGACAATAAATTTTGAATTTTTAGAAGTTGAACATTTTTTGAAAGAAGGAATGTTGTCTTCAGTTGAATATTCGCATTGAATGACTTTTTCACAGTATCTGCTGTTTATTCTCTTCTTTGGGTTCCCATGAAAAGAAATTAACTAGTTCTGCTGGTTCTAAATTCCTGAAAAAATATTTGAGAATGTTGCGGTCTTAAAGGTGAAAAGCTGTGATCGTAAGTGATCAGTTTTTTGTTCAAAAGAGCTTGATTCAAAAATTTCGGACATTCACATTGTTATTCTGCTGTGTTACAAGGGGGGAAAACAAGTCACTTTCTTCGTCTGTAAAGTAAACATATGCCACTTCCAATTATTCATTAGTCAACTAATTACCTACATTTGTTATTTAAAATTGCAATTCATCTAAATATTGAATGACCTTTGATCAAATTAAATTTCTAATTATTTTTCATTCATAAATTGTTGGAGTTTTTTTTTGTTTTCCATTCATCTATTCGTATTGAATGTAAATTTTACATGCTTTGACAATAGCGGAGGGTGTTTATTTGAAATTTGTCTTTGCATACCTCTCACTGATTTTGCTTATTGCATATAGTTGCACAGTGGCTCAGTCATTAACACTGCTGCCTCACAGTGCCAGGGATCTCAGTTTGATCCCATCCCCGGGTAACTGTCTTTGTGTACTTTGCCCATTCTCCCCAAGTCTATGCAACTTTGCTGTGGTTTCCTCCCACAATCCAAAGACGTGCTGGTTAGGTGAGCTGGCCATGCTAAATTGTACATTGTGCTCAGGGATGTGTACGTTAGTCAGCAGTAAATGTCGAGGAATATGGTTGGGAAAATGTTTGGATGGGTTACTCTTTGGAGGGTCATTTTTTTCAACGAAATGACCTGTTACCACACTGTGCTAACAGGGATTCTACAACAGTTTAATTGCGTTTCTCTAAGCAAATCTAACTTTTTTAAATTGACTTTAGTTAATACCTTTAACACTTGATTATCAGTGTTCCTAAATCTTGTAAAATATCTCAATATTTTTTAAATCATTGCTCACACAAAACACGAAACATGAGGTCACACAAAGGTCTTCATGACCATCTAATTACTGTTCAGTGGAATAATCAGAGTAACTATCTGATTGTTCCTGAGATCAATCCCCACTGCCACAGTAAGGATCTGGTTATCATTCCCTCCAATAAATGCAGACGTTGTCCTCTGGTATTTCAGTTCAGTAATTACACACGATTCTGGTTGTTCAAAGCAGTGGTTATTCTTTATTATGAATGGCAAAGGATTCTAACAGAAGAGGTGTTCAAATGTCCTAATGTGTTGCATGATCACAAACAATTTTCAGTCCAAATTTGCACAAAAAAGTGTAAATTTGGTTTTGTTCAACTGCCGAGGCTAACATTTTCAGTTCATGTCCATTACAAATATTTGGAGAAAGTGAGGAAAGCAGATGCTGAAGATCAGAGTCAAGAATGTGGTGCTGGAATAGCACAGAATGTCAGGCAGCATCTGAGGAGCAGGAGAAACCATTTTTCAGGAATAAGCCTTCATTGGGAATCTCTGGCTCCATGGATGCTGCCTGGTCTGCTGTGCTTTTACACCACCACACTTTCGACATAAAAAATATTTGCTTATTTGGAGCAAATACTCTCTGTTTCCTCTGTAATTTAAATTTACTGTGCTTTCTATTCACTCAAGTTCTCGTTTTAATAGCCCCTCGTTTTCTTCTTAATCTGATACAAATCTCAAAACTCCGGGTGCAATAAAAGCAATATGAATTATAAAATTATTATCTGGACAAGAGAACCAATGAACAGCTACATAGACTTCTTGAACAACAAAGCTATTAGAATGAAAAAGCAATGCCTTCCAAAAAAAATCTCTGTACGTCTGTATCCTTTTTCAATTCAATAATCCTGCAATTAGCTTATAATTGTCAGTTGATCTCTCTTAATGACTATCTAATCAATGTCATTGTAAACCACTGATAAAATTGAAACATTTTATTTGTTAAAATGCGAAGATTCATTCTCAATTCATTATTACAACAATAAGTGAACCATATTTTATCTGTCCGCTAAGGTCAAGTGACCTGTGGCCCATAATTGAACATTCTAAATATTCCTACAGCTGGGGAAAGCAGAGCTAAAAATGTCAAACAGTAGACAAAGTAACCAGCTCCAGAAAACAGTGGAAGGCCCGGTCAAAGAGCTCACAAAGGTTCGGGAGATCCTGTTACAACCAGCCCAAGAGCTGTGTTTTGGAGAGGTTGAAGCAGACTTCCTGGCACCTTGACTTCCAGCCAGTGCCTGAGCATCAGACACCTCACTTGAGAATGACGACAAGTGAAGGGTGTTTGCACGAAACCCACTGAATGCTTAGAATCCAGAATTTTGGTAAAATGTTGTGAAACATTTCCCAGATCATGGAAATCAGCTCAACATGATTGAAATCAAAGTACTTGTAATGGTTTTCAAGACCACCTAATTACTGTTCGGTGAAAAACACTTTGTACGTACCTTATTGTGCTCAGGATGAATAATCACAGCAAACATCACAGTCTCACCAGATCCAAACATATGGAGGAGACGCCTTATTATAATTTACACACTATATCTTTCCCAGACCCATGATGACACGTTATGACTGAGGATGCTACGTGTAATATGTATCGAGATGAAGCAAGTCCTGAATACAGGATTTTTTTTCTGATAGATTTCCAATCCAAAAATTATGATAATAATGATATTGTGGTTCATTACATTGTCAACAGGTCCCCATTAAACGTATTTATCCGTTTATTCAGAGACAATATTGAAACAAATACGTTGATAAATGCTGTTGACTGTATGCTTCTGTGAAAATAAATCTTCCTTATTGACTTATTTTCATTATAATTCTGACTCAAATGTCTAAATATTGATGATATGAAAAATTGCATGAATTAAATACAATGCAGAATTTGTTCTTGTTATATATTATATTTCTCCAGAATAAAAGTAGAGAAACCAAGTATAGAAATCTTGAAGATCTGAGAATTTTGAATGACAAACCATTTCTGATCAACGTTCACTGAATATCTAATGTCTTTCCATGTCATCATGCCAGAATTTGCATTCTCAGCTGACAGATTAAGAAATATCGAGTCAACATCAGAGCAAATCCATTTGGAAATATTGAATCATTTACTTTGTCAAAGTTCTAAAATTAATTATCAATTCATTGTCATTCCAAAAATCACACAGTAATTCAGTTTAGGTTTTGTAACAAAAATCGTCAAATTCACATTTTAATTTAATCCATTATTTCTTAGTGTCAATATTAAAAGAAGAATAATAGTTAACTTATTCCAGGATAACACAAACACAAACTAATTAATAATTCCCTATCCAACACTCACTGATAATATCTGTTCCCTTCTCATTTGAACGTTCGCAGAAATCATTGGATTAATATTCGTCCTTACATATTAAGAGATGTCTGATTATTTTACACTCCAATAAATGCTGTTCATTTTTACACATGATGGACAGCTATATGAGATTTCTAATCATTTTCAAGTTTGCTATGAAATGTTTTTAAGATTAATTGTTGCTTATATCTAATATTTAAGAATTGATCAAATCCAGTATATCTAGCTTAAAGTGTGAAATTAAGGCTCAGTAACGTAAACGTATTGCATTGTACAGAAACCAATGGTAGCGAATGGTGAATTTTATTTCAATAGTTGAATCTTAGTTGATTTGCTGTTCTGGGCATGGCCTGCCCCCACCTGGAATAGAATGGTCCATATTGGCTCATACAAAATGCCTGACAATCAAAAACAGGCAGCCTACCTTAGAACTAAAATACAAGTTGTCAGGGGGTGATAAACTAGACTAACATTCTGTTCCAGCCTTAAATGAAAAGAAAGCACACTACCAATGGATCTACTCCAACGCCAGGACTACAGTATTCCAGACATTTCTTGATAAGAGCATGCCGACATACAGACAAATGACCAATTCTGATCTTCATAAATGAAAGGATAATTGTCCCAGTAAATGAATAAACAGCAGCTTCAGGGTGCAGCCGAGTTAACTCACTAAGCAGCTATCATGACAACAGAAGAGTTCATTTGTCAGAAATAGTTATTATTTTACAGTTACTCAGAATATTAAACAAAGGTTCTAATTACAGATTCTTTCGCGTAATAGGGGAAATTTGCAACATAATTTTAATATATGTGACCAATGCCTCCTAAAAACATTATAGAAAAGCATTTAGACAGAGATTTGAAGTTAGCTAGTTTTAGGAATTAACTTCACGGTATGATGTTGACTGCTCATTAATTATAAAGTCCTGACAGAAAGAGTAGCTGTATAATTTTACACAATATAGCAAACTTTATAACACAAGTCATATTACTAATCTTATAGCAAGGAAGCTAAAATTAACTGTCTTTTCTATTTCTTTGTACATATATAATTGAGACAGTGAACGATATGAGGAGTAATTGACTTTGATAAAATAAAATATAATGAATAGCAGAACTCAAAATGTCCCAGCTGATAAGGTATCCTGAGAGGCCTGAGGGAAGTCAAGAATAACTTTGGAATCTAAGTCAATAAGATGCATGGAAAGATCCCAATAGGAATCTGGGGATGTCCATTAGAATACCCATCTGCGATTATGTGTTTCAATTGGGTGGCTGGATGAGGAGGGAAGGGCTGTAATCACATTGCATGTGGCCATTGTGATGCAGAAAGTCCATTAAAATGCTGCTTTTTACTGTATATGTTACAGTGTGTTATGGATATTGCTTCCGATATTGGCCTCGGGGGATGATCCCTTCATTAACTGATTGCTGCATGAGTACACATCTTCCCTATACCTGAGCTCAGATTGCTTCCTGAGTCCTCATTCCCTGCCAGTGAAAACAATTCTACAGCTATGATGAGATTTCAATTCAACACATACATTTATTGTGTGTGAAATGATTACATTCAGAGCGATATAATTTTCATGATAAAATTGCTTTACATTTACTTTTTTTGGTGTACAAGAAAACATTTCGATTATATCCATTTGTTCTTTTGTTCAACCAACACTAAGTTTTAAATTATTGTAAAGACTACAATGGTGGAAACGGGAACGAGTCTTCAGCTCAAATGTCATACGAAATGACTGTTTCCTTTTTTCAAACAAATTGCCCTACAAAATGATTTTTATTTTCATTTCATTATAAGAAAAAAATTGCTTGGAAATGTTGACAATTCACCTTTTCCTCCAATATTAGAAGTTAGTGAACAATATTCACACAATTATGAGAATTCCTTTCCGTATCAAATGTCAGTGACCCTGTGTTTTGTTCACAATAATAGTCACTTTCATGGCCTAATTATTTTCTTCCTAATTCTGAAATAAATATCAGAACATTTATTGTGGTAAAAATTATATCAACAAAATTGACATGACTCTTCAAGAAAACTATTGGAAGCATATAAATCTTGCATTGCCTGCATTTTTAAACAAAATCATTTTTTTCAATTGATACTGAATGATTTTTTCACATCATACAGCTAAGTTTTATTCTTTAATTTTCAGTTTCTTAATCTTAATGAATATCCAATCAACATCAGAGCAAAGTGTTTTCAAAATATTAAGTCAATTTATCTGTCAGGATTCTATAAGCAATTATCAATTACAATAATTGCGCAGCAATTTAACATAGACTTTGTAAAAATGCAGTGTTTTTTTGAAAATGTCATTCATTATTTCTTATTGTCAATGCTACTATATTAATACCTATTTGTTCAGGCCCATGCACATACCAAACGACCAATAATATCCCTTGCAAAATTCTTTGTAAATGTCTGATTTTTGCTCAGGTGAAATATAACAATTATCTCAGCCTTTGAAATTCAGAGAACTCCAATTACTTTTCCCTGCGATATTACTCTTCATTTCTACATATTACTCAGTCTAATATCAAGATGAGATATCTCATTATTCTCAAAATCACGAATATATATTTTTAACATCCGTTTGTTGCTAATATATCTTATATCTAATAATTGTGCAATCTAGTAAGGGCTACAAATGTGGAATTATGCTTCTGTACAATAAATAATGCAAGGACATTGCAATGTACAATCTCTCAATCATTGTGAATATTGTATTTACTTTAAACTTGGAAACATTTTTGAATTGATTTGATTATAATTTACTTTGATTCTGACACTTACTGGATATCCAATCACAATATCAGTAGATTATTTGGAGGTATCATCGTCCATTCCAATAATCACAGTATCTGCTATATACTTTCTTCTAGTTACTCATAGCAAAATGTATCTAATTCCACTCAATCAATATTCCTCAGAAAATATTTGAGAATGTTGCAGTCATAAAGCTGAAATATGCAAAGTCATGATAGTCATTAATTTTCTCTTGTTCTGTAGATCTTAGTTAAAACAACACAGAATTTTATGCTCCAGTGCTATAAATATGAGAAAAGATCAATTACTTCTTCAGTAAAATAAACAAATGTCACTTTCTATTATTTATCAATTTTTAATTACTGGTCAGTTTATGAATTGTGTGAGATTTGTTTTTAGCTTTCCAGTCATCTATTTATATTGAATGTGACATTGAAATGGTGTGAAAATATCAGGGTGTGTTCATTTGAAAGTTCAATTTGCATATCTCTCACTTATCCCATTGATTGCATGATGGTTTAAGAACGTTTCGTTCAGCAATCCTCGTAAATATCAAAAACTGTCTGATTTTAAATCAGATCATTCGCACCCAATTATCACTCTGTTCCTAATTCATGCAAATACCTCAATTTTATCGAACCCAATGTTCACACTAAACAATACACGTAAAGCAACACAAAGACTTCCATCACCATCTGATTATTGTTCAGTAGAATAACCTGAGTAAGTAAATTATTGCTCCTGAAACCAATGACAACAGTAAGCATTTGTTTACTATTCCATGCAACAAGTGGAACTGATATCTTCTATTTCAGTTCAGTAGTTAAAGATGATTTATGTTGCTTAAAACAATACTTCTACTTTATCATGGATATTCACTGTAATGCAATCATGCAAACAACAAACGTTTTGTGATTCTAAAAATCTTTAAGATTACTTATTTTAAATTTGTGTGCAAGAGATATTTCAAATTACAACCGTTTTTGTTGTATAATTCAGCAAACCTAAGTTTTGAATTTGGGAAAGTCTCCATTTTTGCAAAATGGAAGTAGTTTTCAGTTTATATAACACAGTAAATGACTGGGTGTTTTTTTTCCAAATCACGTGCTTTGCAAAATGATTATTGGTTTCATTTAATTGTAAGAAAAGAACTGTTTTGAACATGTTAATTCTTTTTGTATTTCCTATTCCAACATTATTCATCACTGTACAATAATGAACAATTATTATAATTCCTTTATGTACCAAATGTCATTGACTGTATCATTTGTTCACTTTCATGCTCACTTTCATTATCTATTAACTTTCTTCCAAATTCTGACACAAATGTCTGCACTCTGACCATAATATTAATCATCTAAATTAAAATAACATGTCTCTATGATGAAACCATTTGATAGAAATTCATATTTCTTGTGTTACCTTCATTTTATAGTAAAGGAAGAAAAAGATTTTCTATAATCACTGAATGGCTAATTTTTTCTTCAATTCATAAAGCTAGTTACCATATTTTATTCCACAATTTACTAATTTTAATAAATATCCAATCAACAGAACAGCAAAATATTTTTGAAATATTGAATCATTTTAATTGCTCATATAGCAACATTATCAAGTCATTGTCATGATAATAATTGTGCAATTATTTAAGAACGACTTTTGACCAAGTAAAGTGAGATTCACATTTTAATTTAACCAACTGTTTCTGAGTACCAACACTTATTTTATGAAACGTTATTTTCAGGTCAGGTTTCCCACAATGGATCCAAAGACTTCCCATCCAACATTAATTGTGAATGTCTGATGTTTGCTTATTTGAATGATCTCCGTAATCACAGACTTTAAATTCACAGACCTGCAATTACTTTTCACTGCAATAATTCCTGTTTGTTTGCACATATTCCTCAGTCACATAGAAAAACGAGATTTCTCATTATTTCTAAATTCATTGATCGAATTTTATAATTCAGTTGTTGCTCATACCTAATAATTATTCAATCCAGTACGTGCTGTGAATGTGGAATTATGGCTCTTTACATGAATAACGAATATAGTGTGCAGTCTCTCAATCATTGTTCATATTAATTCTTATTTTACCCGCAGAAACATAACTGAATTCATTTAAATATATTTCACTTTAATGCGAACATTTACGGTATTTCTAATCATCATAGGCTTTAAGTATTTTTCATGACACAAAATCATGTAAAATTCCTGCATTTTGTTAAGTCCAATGAAAAAGAATTAACATTTCTGTATTGTTTCATTAAACAATGACAATGCATTTTGAATTTTTCGAAGTTGAGCATTTTTGCAAAGAAGGGTGTTGTCTTCAGCTGAATAATTACATTGAATGACTAATTCACAGAATCTGCTATTTATTCTCTTCGAGTTCCCAAGCAACCAAATTAACTAATTCTGCTGGTTCTAAATTCCTGGAAAGTATTTGATATTATTGCAGTCTTAAAGACGAAGAAGTCAATGTGATTTTACTGATTTTTTTTATTGGGAAGAGCTTAATTCAAACATTTCAGGCACATAAATTGCTAATCTGCAGTGTTACAAAGATGAAAAGCAAGTTAATTTCTTCATCAGTGCAGTAAACAAATGTCACTTCCCGTTATTCATTCGTTAGCTCATTCCCAAATTTGTAATTAAACAATGCAATTCACCTGAATATTGTTGTGCCCTTTGATCATATTAATTTTCTAATTATTGTTCACTCATGATTTGTCAGGGATTTCTATTTTTTGTTTTCGATTCACCTATTCATATTGAATGTAAGATTGATACACTTTGGCAACATCAGAGAGTGTTCATTTGAAATTTGACTTTGCACGTCTCTCACTTATATCACTTCTTGCATGGGGCTGGGCATTGAGAACAGAGGATCAGTGGTTAGCACTCGTGTCTTACAGTGTTATGCGCTTGGGTTTGATTCCATCCTCGGCCACATGTTTGCGTGGAGTTTGTATGTTCTGGTTTTCTCCCACAATCCAAAGATATGCAGGTTAGGTACATTGACCATGCTAAGCTGCACGTTCTGTTCAGGGATGTGTAGGTTATATGCATTAGTCAGGGCTAAATGTCCAGTAATCTGAGAGCAGAATGGTGCTGAGTGGATTATTCTTTGGAACGTCAGTGTCGACTTGTTGGGCCAAATGGCCTGTTTCCACACAGTAGGGATTCCATAAACTTAGAATTGTGTTTTGCTAAACAAAACTGACAATTCTTGTAAATGTTGCATTTAAAACTTATCTTTAACTGTCAATTGTCAATCTTGTAAAATATCTCAATGTTACTGAAATCAATGTTCACACAAAACACTGCACATAAAGCCGCACAAAGATCTTCATGACCATTTAATTACTGTTCAGTGGAATAATCACAGTAAAATTTTATTGTTTCTGAGATGAATCACCATTATCACAGTAATGATCTGGTTATCATTCCCTCCAATAAATGCAATCGTTGTCCTCTGGTATTTCAGTTCAGTAGTTATACACCATACTGGTTGTTCAAAGCATGGTTATTTTTTATTATGAATGGCCAAGGGTTCTAACGGCAAGAAATGTTGTTTGATCTGATTTGTTGCATGTTCTCAAACAGGTTTTCACTATAAATATTGCAAAAAATGTGTTAATTTGGTCTTGCTCAACTGCTGATGTGAACATTTTCAATTCGTGTTCATTAAACATATTTGGAGAAACTGAGGAAAGCTGTAGCATTGGAAAAGGGCAGGCACATCCAAACAGCAGGTGTATCAACCTGTCGGGCATTAGGCCATCATCAGAAAAGATTCCTGATGAAGGGCTCATGCCCAAAACGTTGATTCTGCTTCTCCTCGAATGCTGCCTGACCTGCTGTGCTTTTCCGGCACCACTCTCTTTTGACATTCGAAATATTTGACTGAATATTCAGAGATAATACTAAAAGTTGCCTCTGTCAATTTAATTTACTGTGCTTTCTATTCACTGAAGTTTTCATGTTAATTCTTCCACTTTTTCTTCTTAAATCTGATGAAAATTTCAAAATACGAACACATTAGAATTCACATGAATTATAAATTTTATTTCTCGACAAGAAAACCAGTGGAAGGCGACATAGAATTCTTGAAAAGCCTACACATTTGAATGAAAAAGCAATTCCTTCCAAAAAATGTTTGCACGTCTGTATCTTTCTTTCAATTCAATAATCCTGCAAATAGATTATAATTGTCAGTTGATTTCTCTGAATGAGTACCTAATCAATGTCAATGTAACCAGCTGAAACATTAACAGATTGATAACTGGGTGTTAAAGATCTTATTTGAAGTGAACAAATGTTTGGAATTTACTTGAATTCCACCAGAAAACTTTCTTGAATCATAATACAAGAAATGAGATATGTGAGAGATGTGCAAACCTTATTTTTAAATGAATGAACTCCAATATTTTCAAAGCATTTCAATCTTACAGTCAAAATGAACAGGCGAATGGAAAAATAAAAACAAGTATCTGACAATTCATAAACTGAACAACAATTACAAATTCATTTTGATCAAAGGACAGAGTCATATTTAGATGAATCTCAACATTTAGTTACAAAGTAGGCAATCGGCTGACTGACAAGTAATAGGTGGTAGAATTCGTTAGTTTACTGAAGAAGGTATCAACTTTATTTCAAATTTATAGCACGAGAGAACAATGTTTAATGTGTTTCTATTGTTTGGACTTGCCCCTTTGCAACAAAAAAAAAGATCAACCTCATTACTTAGACATCGTAATCTTGAATTCTGCAACATTTTCAAATGCTCTCCAGGAACTTATAAGCGACAGAATTAGATACAGGTATCCCCACTATCCGAAAGTAAAGCGTTATTATGAAACCTTACATAATCTGAAAAGGCGTTCGTCGAAGAAGCATTAATTTATATGGGAAACATGTCCCCTTTTTTCGTAAAAGTGAAAATCCTCTTCATATTTCTTTCAGTTAGAGAAAACAGGGACAGATGAAAGTCTTTTGTAAAAGCAAAGTGGCTAAAGCGAATTTTCCAACACATATTTCTTGGTAACCTGGTAATCTGATAAGTATCAGATTTTGTGATTATTGATATAATCGATAAAAGCAGATCTAATGTTGGATTGAATAGCAATTCAGTCTGTGCTTAGGTACTCTCTAATCAACATTCAGAGCAGCTCTTGTTATATTTCTGTTGGAGGTGTGATTTGAAACCTTCCCTCGGGTCGAGTAATAGAGACACTACCACAGCTCCATAAGCTTCTTTCATAATGTTCCCACTCAGGACGGCAGGACTGCAATATTGTGTTTCATGTAGTTTCTCAAATGAAAACTAATCAGCCGTTTATTGTTGTAATTTGAATGGGAATTAATTAGGTAGTTTCTGTGTGTAATGGACTGGAAATTAAACAATATTTTACAATAACAATAGAATAAATGAATGATACTCTTAAATAAACAGGAATTTCATGACAATTCTTTGAAATACAAATTGACAAAACTGCGTGATCATTGTACTTTGATTTAAAAATGCATCAGTCATTCAATGCGAATATTCAGCTGAAGACAATTTCCCTTCCTTTCAACAACGTACAACTTCCACAAATTCAAAATGAACAGTCATTGCAAAAGGAAGGAAAAAGCAGATGGTAATTCTATTTTCTGTACATAAACGTGTGATGAATTTTAAGTTTTATATATGTAAAAATGAAACTCTTATTGTGGTTCGAAATACAATAAACATTCGCATGAAGTGAAATATAATCAAATCAATTCAACTGTGTTTTCTCAGTTAAAATACAGTTCAATATTCAATGTAATGGAGTGATTGTACACTGCAATATCTTTACATTAATTCATTGCAGAGGCATAATCCCACATTTATACCCCTTATAGTGAAGCAAGCTTGTGCCAGGAGTCTGAGAGGTTCGGGGAGGTCCTTAATGAGTACTTTGCTTCAGTATTCACGAGTAAGTGGGACGTTGTTCTTTGTGAGGACAGCATGAAACAGGCTGATATGGTCGAACAGGTCGATGTTAAGTCTGAGAATGTGCTGGAAATATTGAAAAGTCATGGGGATAGATAAGTCCCCGGGGCCAGAATGGATATAACTTAGGTTGTTATGAGAAGGGAGGCAAGAGATTACTCTGTTTTGGCAATGATCTTTGCATCCTCACTGTCCACTGGAGTCATACCAGATGATTGGATGGTGGCAAACGTTATTCGCTTATTCAAGAAAGGCAATTGAGATAATCCTGGGAATCATCAATGAGTCAGTCTTACATCAGTTGTGGGCAATTATTGGAGAGGATTCTGAGAGACAGGATTTATGATTATTTGGAAAAGTATAGATTGATTAGAGATGGTCAGCATGGCTTTGTGAGTGGCAGGTTATGCCTCACAAGCCTCATTGAATTATTTGAGGTTGTGACAAGCATATTGGTGAGGACAGAGTAGTGGATGTGGTGTATATGGATTTTAGCAAGGTGTTTGATAAGGTTCCCCATGGTAGGCTCATTTAGAAAGTAATGAGGCATGGGATACAGGGAAACCTGCCTGGTTAGATAATAAATTTGCTGGCCCATAGAAGACAGGGTGAGATTACATAGATAGTTTTCAGCTTGGAGCACGGTGACCAATGGTGTTCTGAAGGGATTAGTTCTGGGACCTCTGCTCTTTGTGATTTTTACAAATGACTTGGATGATGAAGTGGAAGGGTGAGTTATGAGGTTTGCCAATGACACGAGGATTGGTGGAGTTGTGGATAGTGTGGAGGGCATTTGTAGGTTGCTAGAGGACACTGACAGGATGCAGAGCTGGGCTGAGAAGTGGCAGATGGAGTTCAACTGGGGAAAATGTGAAGTGATTCATTTTGGAATTTCAAATTTGAATGCATATTTTCAGATTAAATGCAAGGATTCTTGACAATGTGGAGGAACAGTGGGATCGTGGGGTCCACGTCCATAGATCCCTCATACCTGACATCCAAGGTGATAGAGTTATTAAGACGGGGCATGGTGTGTTGGCTTTCATTAGCAGGGAGATTGAGTTTAAGAGCCACGAGATTATGCTGCACCTCTATGGATCCCTGTTGAGACTACACTTGGAATATTGTGTTCGGTTCTGATCACCTCATTACACATTGGATGCGGATGCTTTAGAGAAGGTGTAAATGAGATTTATCAAGATGTTGCCTGGACTGGAAGGCATGTTTTATGAAGAAAGGTTGAGGGAGCTGAGGCTTTGGTCATTGCAGTGAAAGAGGATGAGAGTTTACTTGGTAGCTTTGTGTAAGATGATGAGAGGCATAGACAGAATGGATAATGAAAGACTTTTCCCCACAAAATGGCATAATTTTAAGGTGAATGGGGGAAGTTGTGGGGAGATGTCAGAGATAGTTTCTTTATAGATCGTGGTGGGTGCGTGGAATGCACTGGCAGTGGTGGTAGTAGATTCAGATCCATCAGGGACATCTAAGCAATTTTTGGATAGGCACATGAATGATAGTAAATGAAAGGTATGTTGGTTAGTTTGACCTTAGAGGAGGATAAAAGGTCGGAAAAACATCGTGGCCAATGGGCCTGTACTGTGCTGTACTGTTCTATATTCTATGGACGGAAATGAACATTTATATATTAGCAACATATAGATTTTCAAAATTGTATTAGCATACTTAAAAATAATGATAAATTTCATCTTGCTATTTGACTGTGCTATATGCAAAAATAAACAGGAATTGTTGCAGGGAAAAGTAATTAGGTTTTTCTAAATTTATAAGGCTGGGATTACACAGATCATTCAAATGAGCAAAAGTCATATTTTTAACAGTGCGTGTTGCATCAGAAATAATGGATTCTTTTGTAGGTGTGTTGATTGGAAATAAAATGGATTTTTATATTACTGTATAGGTACTAGGGAAGATTGGATTAAATTCAAATATAAACTTCACTGTAGTTGTTAGCAAGATAAACTAAACCATATAATAATTATCGTCATGCAAATTCTTTAATAATTACTGTTAGAATCCTGAAAAAGGATATACTGTACCATTTTACAAACAGTCAATAAATTAAATTGTGAACCTCAGTATACTTATTACCCAGACCAATTATTATGCAATTATTGTAATGGTAATGACATAATAACTAATGCTAAAACCTAAACAGATAAATTGGTTCAATACTTTGTAAGCATGTTGCTCTGAAATTGATTGGATATTTGTTAAGTTCGGCAAACTGAGGGATCAAACATAATAGCTCGTTTGATAGAATTGAAGGAAAAAATGAGACAGTGTTTATTGAAAAGGATTGTTTTTGTTTACAAATGCAGTTGATGCAAAAATAATATATTTTCCTCCATTGGTTTTCTTGTAGAGACATGTTCTTTTAAAAAAATGTCATGATTCAATGTTGAGACACTTGTGTCAGAGTCTGCAAAGTGGAGAGTAAGAGAGAAAGGAATTTTTAAAAAGGAGAAATGAAAGGAACTGGCGAGAAGACGAGCTCCAACTGTAGTGTCTCACCCTGCTAACATCTTATTGGGTGAGCTGGAACGCAGACTAGTCAAGCAACAAGCTGACACAATCATACGCACAGAATCATAGCTTACAATGACCTTGACACCATCGTCTCCATCCCTGTACGTCCTGTCCCTCCGTCAGGGGTCATGGATGTAACTGAAATGCTGGAGCATGCAGGGTAATGGACTAAGATCTGCAGAATGTGATCAATGTGATTTATTTGACACTCCTCCAGAATATTAAACTCCAGTCCAATTTGAAAAGTTACTAGCGTCATCAGACTTTAAGTACAAATGTCAGGAAAAAAATGATCAGAAAGTTACAGCACAGTTCGAGCCCACTTGCCCAATCCTGAGTATGTGTAGGCTGTAAACTCCCCAGGCTTTACAGCTTTTTGTACTCACCATTGAGAGCAACAATTTCAGACTGTACTCTGCCCTCTATGCTTTTATAATCTGTTTTTAACATATTTCTTTGACAGCTGCACACCTTGTTTCCTTGTTTCTTTCCCAGTCTTAATTCTATCCCCCGTCACCTTGGAGGGGGTCGGGGTCGACCATTTCTGCTGTTTAATCTCTCCTGCCTTCGGCCGTGTGACAGAATGTCTTTATGTCCTTGTCTCACCCCCACCTTGCTCACAATCTGTTACATTTCTGATAGTTCCCAGACCTCTGTAACTATCACTGCGCCCCCGGGTCAATGGCACGAGTTTTGAATTCTCTTCCTCCTGAGATAATCGGAAATCGTTCCAGTTGCAGTTTCCCCCTGATTTTATTTTGAAAAGCAGAGTATTTGTGTCAGAGTCAAGTATTTGTGAACCTTCATCCACAATTCCGAGCATTTGGATGTAATTTGTGACCCTCCCACAGATGTGTAACGTTACTGGATTGGCCATGCTAACATGGCTGCAGTGTGCAATTTATGTGGGTTGGGCTAGCCATGCTTAATGTGGGGTTATGGGGGTAGGGTGGGTGATCAGGTCATTGCAGACACGGTGGGCAGAATAGACTCTTTCTGCACCCACTAGATTCTGTGATTCTAACTAGTTGCGAGTGTTGTCCCATTTTCCTCATGCCAGGTTCATTCAACTGACACATATGATTCTGTGGGTGCTCACTCACTCCTTCCCTTCAGTTTTACATCAATTTCACACTGTATGTGAGGGTGGGAATGGATTTGTAAATATAAATACTACAACCGAAACCCCTCACAGGTCAGGAACTGTTTCTGCTCCTTTCATCACTCACAAGGAACAAGAAAGTAACGGTTCAGTCACCAATCTTACAGGAACAAAGCGGTTATAATCACCAGGAAAGGCTGAATAGCTCAAAATGCTTTTCTCAAGAAAAGAGGAGGCTCAGAGACGGCCTGGTACAAGTAGAAAGCTTTGTATCTGTGTTTTCAGAGATTTTTGGTTGAAATCATTGGGTTGGAAGCATGTTTCATTGCACTAGATCATCAAAGGTGTTATCTAAATGTGCATCTTTCTTTCTATCTATCTGAGTTAACAATCAGATGGACAGGTCATTGTCTGAGTGTCTTACCAAATCCCTGATTGAATCTGCCTCCCCCCACAATCTCAGGTGCCTCACCACTCACTGTGTCACGGAGAAACTCTGCCGTTACAATGAGAACTGTCTTTGCTGTCCCCTCTCCTCATGCTTCTGCCTAATCCCCACTTCCCTTCATTAAATCCCAGCTGTCTCTCGTTCACCCACATGGGTATGTTGAAGAGCATGACAGGAGAAAGGATTGAAACCGTGAGTTCAATAACCAGAATGAAAGAGGAAGAAGGAAATAAACAGCGATTGTGGATCCCGGAGATAAAGACTCCAGGATTAGTCCTTGTAGGCATTCCCGCAGTAACACGAGACAGCATTCCTTGATGAGAGTTAAACGTGGGTGGCAGGAGAGGGAGCCACTGAACAAGAGCAGGTTTAGTTCAAACACAGGAGGTTTGTTCAGTCGGTAACAGTGTGTTCGACGTGGAGGTTAAGTGAGCAATGAGGGGAAATATTACCACAAGCTGCCGATGGATAACTTTCATTGGAACAGGAAGAGGCCATTCAGCCCCTCAACTCTGCTCTGCCATTCATGATGATCATAGCTGATGTGTGACCTAACGTACAACTTTCTAACCCCTCTAAAAGCATCAATAAACTCCTCTGCAACAGACAAGATGAGTATTGGAAAACTAAACATCTGCAAATGCTGGGACATCAGAAACAAAATCAGAAATTGCTGGAGAAATTCAGTAGGTCTGGCAGCATCTGTGGAGAGTGAACCGTTCATGTCCAGTGATCAGTCAGGTGACCAGCTGCAGCTGACCATTCTGCTGTTTCTGTAACACTGGAACAGGCTCTGGTGCGAGGGGAATGCGATTGTCAATAACAACTGAGAAAACAGGAGGATGTACTCAATCAGAATAAGGAATTCACTCACCCCTCCCAGTGAGACACTCACCGACACAGTCACACTGCGGAGAGGCCGTTCACCAGCCCCAAGTATGGGAAGGGATTTACTCGATCTTACAATCTGCTGAGGCACCAGAGATGGCACAGTGGAAATAGACCTTTCACCTTATCCATGTGTGAGAAAGGATTCATTCAAATCTCTCACCAGCGGAGACATTAGTGCATTCGCACTGGGGAGAGGCCATTCATCAGCTCAGTGTGTGGGAAAGCATTCACTCAGTCCTCTGACCTGCTTAAACCCCAGCGAGCTCACTCTGGGGAAAGGTCATTCACTTGTCCCCAGTGTGGGGGCAGATTCACTCAAATGCAGCACCAATGGAGTCCCCAGTGAGCCCACACAGGGGGAGAGGCCATGCAAATGCTCAGTGTGGGAGAAGGGATTCAATGATTCATCCTGCCCCCTGACACCCCTGTGAGCCTACACAGGGGAGACGCCATTCAGATGGTCAGTGTGGGAGAAGTGACTCAGTGATTCATCCCGCCTCTGAGACTCCAGTGAGTTCACTCTGGGTAGGAGCTGTTCAACCCTCTGTGTGACAAGGTATTTGCTGCGTCTTCAACACGATTGAGTGACCAGTGAGTGCTCACAGGGAAGTGGTCAACCCCCTGCTCCGTGTGGACTGCAGGACTCTGATTCTGATGTTACTGTCCATCAGAGTCAGGAGTGGACCTTGTACACAATGACACTGCTGGAGTATTGATGTTGTTGTTAACCACATTAACTGGGCTGGAGGTGACTGAACTTACATTGCCACTTTCTCAACCTCACTGGGCAGTAAGTCTCCACAAACAGCAATGTGACAATGAGCAGGGATCATCTGTTTTGATTTAAATTGTGACTGGAGCACGTCTGCTTCACAGCATCAGGTACAAGGTTGGAGTCCAGCCTTGGTCAACGGCCTGTGTAGAGTTCCCACATTCTCCCCATGATAGCGTGGGTACCCTCCAGGTGCTCTGGTTTCCTCCCACAGCCCAGGATGTGCAGGTCAGGTGGATGAGTCGTGCTAAATTGTCCACAGTATCCAGGATTGTGCAGACTAGGTGGATCAGCCATGGGAAATGCAGTGTTACAGTGATTGAGTGCTCTGGGCGTGATGTTCTTCGGATGGTCGGTGGGGTCTGATGAGCCAATGCTCTCCTTCCACACTGTAGGGATTTTATTCTATGATTTTATTCTAAGGCTACACAGCAGAGTGTCCTTGGAGAAGGAGCATGTGGTGTGGATCAATGCTCTTGATGCCTTTAGATAGAGATGGGCACCGCAGGGGATATAGTGCTTTATCACCACCGCTGCCCCCTCCCCACAACTCTACTTTGATTTAGTCCCTTCTCACTCTGTCACTTGTAATTGTTTGCTTGGCCTGTAATGGGCTTTGTTTGGAAATATTCAATTGGTTACACAAATGGTTTACTGCTGGTGATTATATGTCTAGATTAGAGTGGTGCTGGAAAAGCATAGCAGGTCAGGCAGATCCGAGGAGCTGGAAAATCAACGTTTTGGCAAAAGGCCTTTTCCAGCACCACTCTAACCTAGGCTCTGTTTTCCAGCATCTGCAGTCCTCACTTTTGCACTGCTGGTGATTATATGTTAACCAAATGCAAAATGGCGTAATGATGATTTTGATAGTGGGCAGGTTGCTGTGATAACATTTCTGGGTCAGAGAAATGGGGAAAAAGAACGCTTCACAGCTAACAGAACGAGAACTGAAAAGCTGTTAAATCAAACCAAAGGTTCAGACAGTGAGGAAATATTTCCTTGTAGTTTGAGTAGCTGGAAAGTGATGGTGTCTGGGAATAGACAGGATTTTGTTTTACAGAGGTTGAAAGCTTTAAAACTGTTATATTCAAACAGTTCAATGTATTTTACTTGCGGTGCAAAAAGCTCTTACAACATTTTAAAACCAAAATTTACAAACCTTGTGTTAAAGATAAATGTTAAATAAAATCCAACAAACCATCCCTCACTGAAAACTGTTGTGGAAGTGCAATTTCCTGGAGAATCCCTGCCTACTTCTTCCTACCTGGGCTCCATGACTATATACATACCTGGAACATAGCAGCAGGAGGAGACCATTCAGCCTTTCAATCCTGCTCCACCATTCAATGGGAAACAGCTGACCATCCAGCTCAGTCTCCTGTTCCTGCTGTGTTCCAATCCCCTTTCATGACTTTACCTTGAAGAACTAGTCTAAGTCCTCCTTTGGCTTCACTGCCTTTTGTTCCAGTGGCGTTGCGGTGTTACTGTGTGGGTGTAGGCAGGGGTAATGTGATGGTGCTGCCTCCTGGAGGATGCACTCAGCGTCCCTCTTCATCCTGCAGTAACATCAACTGGGTGTCTGCAACTCGAGAGAGAAACCATTTCCAGGATATGGGCATCACTGGCTCATCCAGCGTTTATTCCCCATCTCGAGTTACCCTTGAGAAGATGATAGTGAGCTGCTGTCTTGTACCATTCACAGTCCATTTGGCGCAGAGAGACCGACAATGCTGGGAGAGAGGGTGTCGCAGGATTTTGGCTGAGTGATTCTCCATCTTTAGTTCTTCAAATGCTGTTTAACTTAATCATGATCTGCACGTGATTTTGAGATTTCAGTCTGCAAATCTTCACCATCTTGAACCCTGTATAAAGGAATATGTACACATTAGAAATTCAGAACAGACAATTCTAGTTTCTCTGGAATACCCTTTTCCCCTTTCTTCCCCCAAAGCTGTAACCCTCCAGCTCACTTACTCTCTCTCACCATCTGACTCAACTACCCCTAATGTACACCCTCTACATTCTCATGGAGTTGCTGATAAACAGATCCATGCCACACTTCCCGTCCCTGGTTAGACTCTGCACCCTTTCTTGGTTCACTTCCTTTCCCTTCAGTTGCTGCAAGTCAGTAATGTAACAGCAGAATGAAACAAAAGGAAACAGAAAGGGAGATGGCAGATCCTGGACAGAACTGATCAATATTATAGGCAGATGCGTCCCTTTTCCTGCCAACCACAGTGTGAAATGCTTTCCGCTAGTTACTCCAAAGAACATGCTCCAAAACCCGCCCACATTCTGTACATGTTCAGTGGTGGGTTTCTCCACACACATGTGGTCCCTGCCTCACGGACTGTGGGAGTTGTAGTCCCCATGAAGTCTCTGGAGACCTGTCCCTGGAAAGTGAGAGCAAGTCTGGGCTGGAGGGTATTGTGTATAGGATATCTATTCAGACACACAGGACATGTGGGCTGTCACGGGGATTTACTAAGACATCCGCTTAGACACCTCGATTTCTGACGTAAGGAATATACATTCAGCCAATTGCGGGGTGGGGAGGTTAATAGTGGGCTGCAGATTTTAAGCAGAGGTGGCTCAGTGGCTAGCACTGCTGCCTCATAGCGTCAGGGACCCGGGTTTGATTCCAGCGTTAGGCAACTGTGTGGAGTTTACACATTCTCCCCATGTCTGCACGGTTATGTTTGGTGCTCCACGTTCCTCCCACAGTCTAAAGATGTGCAGGTTAGGTGGATTGGTCATGCCAAATTGCTCACAGGGTCCATACATGTGCTGGTTAGGCAATTAGCCATGGGAAATGGGTGGGTCTGAATGGGATGCTCATCATAGGGTTGGTGTGGAATCGATGGATGAATACCCCGTTTCTGCACTATAGGGACTCTATTCTCTTCTCTATTCTCTTCTCTATCTCAATGTGTTGTGAATCTGTGGAATTTCCTATTCAAAATATGGTGGATGCCAAGACATGAGCAAATTTAATGAAGAGATTCAGATTTTTAATTTGCAATGAGTTGAAGCGTGAGAGAGAGTAGGCAGAAAAATCCAGCTGAGACCGAGGTGAGCTCAATCATCACCGTATTAAATGGTGGAGCTGGTTCGAAGGGCTGCATTGCCTCTTCTGTGCCCAGTGCTTATCTTCTTACAGTAATAACCAGAAAGATGAATCAAAAACTCACCATCTTCACCAAAGGAGATTTTCAGAAAGAGCAGGATTGTCAGGTGGTTAGCGTTCCAAACTTAGGTAGTGAGGAAGTGTGTAGGAGATAATGATTTTGCAATTTTAAACTGAGGGGAGACAGTGATTTATGGTTTTAGACTGTGTAGTACATTCACACTGTCCAGAATGCTCTGTTGTGAATATCTATCCTGTACTTTATTACAAAGCCAAGGTCACTGACGATGAAACCAAAACACCCAGGAAACATCGCCTCCCCTCGTAATCTGATAAAAATACTTGTCATTAATCTGGTTGAATTTAGAACACAGATGGAAAGCGGGAAGATTAAATCCAACCCCAAGATCCTGTGCTTAAACAAAGGAGACGACAATAGGAGGAGGCAGGAGTTGGCTAATGCAGACTGGAAGCAAAGACTTTACTGTGGGACAGTTCTCAGACAGTGGAGGAATATCAAAGTAATTTTTCAAATTTCTCAGCAAAAGTATATATCAGTGAAAAGGAAGGACTGTAGGAAAAGGAGTAATCTGCCATGGGTGTCTAAGGCAATAAGGGAGTCTATGAAATTGAAGTAGAAGGCATACAAATTGGCAAAGACCAAGGATAAATTCGGAGATTGGAAAAACTTCCAAGCTCATAGAAAGCATGATGGAATTGGGGATGAAAAGTGATGTGTAGCTATCCCCAGGGACAGAATAGCAGTTTACCCTGCTAGAGGGAAACCTATTGTTTGGGGAACATATGGCCTCTGTAATTATTGAAGCACGTAACTGTTACCATAGAGATAATCCTGATCAAGTTAAAAATCACAGCACACCCCAAAAGCTTGTACTTCCAAATAAACCTGTTGGACTATAACCTGGTGATGTGTGGTTTTTAACTTTGTCTACCCCACTCCACCACCGGCTCCTCCACATCAGAATCCTGAGAGATACCCCACTGAAACTGAAGGGCCTGTCAGGTACTTGAGGGAGCCACGGGGATGTGGGGATGGGGGGTGGGGAGGGATGTGTGGTTAAACCACAAAGTGCTGAATGGAACTAGACTTTTGAACTGCCATTGCCATGGAGATAATATTGAGAGACAGTCTGTATTCAAAGTCACAAACCACAAAAGGTATATGAAGGGAAGCCATACATCGGACAGGCGGGGAGTTACCTGATGCTGCCTGAAGGCGTTTTGCATGTATACTATCCAGGGAGCTGTCGTGTCTCATCAATAAAGACTCAAAGAAGACCTCTCAGAGTTCTGTGCCCAGTTATTCCTATCCAGCAGAGTTCAGGAATATGAGCACACAGCAGTCAGTCTTCACAGTGGAGGACACGAAGAACATGCCAGTAATTGATAAGGAGACTGAGGAAGGTGAAGACCAAGAAACAACCATTATCACGAAAGAGTTAGAGCTGGGCAAGGTAATGGAGCTAAAGGTAAACAAGTCTCCTTGCCCTGATGGAATACATCCCAGGATACCAACAGAGTTAGGGGGAGAAATAGCACATGCACTTAGAGTTATAACGTCCTGCAGCAGAGACAGGCCCTTTGGCCCATACTGGCCCATGCCAATCAGAATGTCCATCCACACTAACCCCATTTCCCTGCACTTGGCCCATCTGCTTCTGAAACTTTCCTATCCATGTATTTGTCCAAATGTCTTTTACTTGTTGTTAATATACCCACCTCAACCACTTCCACTGGCAGCTCATTCCATATACATACCACCTTTCTGTAGAACACTTGCCCCTCAGTTTCCCATGTATTCTTTCTCCTCTAACTTTAACCTGATGCCCTCCAATCCTTGAGTCCCTGCGAAAAAGACCGAGTGCATTCACCTTACCCATACCTCTCATGATCTTATACACTTCTGTAAAATGTTCCCCCTCGGTTTCCTCTGCTCTACACAAAAAAGTCCTCACTTGTCCAACCTCTCCTTGTACCGCAGACCCCTGAGACCTGGCATCATCTTTGTAAAGGTCTTCTTCACCTTTCCAGTTGAATAACTGAAACCTACACTGCACTCATCACATTTCCTGTGTTTCCCCACGGCACTGGAACCGATGTGACAACGCCAATGGATTACAATCAATGATCGATAATTCACTCCATTACAACAATCCCATTTTCATAGCTGTTTCCATGATGCAGGAATCCTTTTGCCTTTCTGGTTTCATGGTTAATTGTCCTCATCCAAAACCAATCTTTGGCTTACCTGTTCCAGAGAAATGTGCCATGATTGTTTAGACTTTCAAAAACCAATGAAATCTCTCTCCACAGTCCCCACGCTAATATGGACTTCACTGTCTCAGTACTTTTTCCCAATCACACTGACATTTGAAATATTCATCCACGGACAGAATGCAAACCTTTCCATCCAGATGAAAAGGCCAATGATATTCAGATAGGCACGGATCAAGTAACATGAAGTTCAATTTGAATTTCTCAACTGCAAATCCCCCCTTTCAATACTCTATAACAGAGAAAACAGAAAGTGCTGGAGGTCCTCAGCAGATCTGGCAACATCTGAAATGGTGACAGATGCAGGAAACATTGCAGCCTTGAAGAAGTGTTTAGATGATCACACCAGGCATGTGTGCTTGATGACCAATATGGAGAAGATGGGAACAAGGATCCCTTTCTGGAAGGGCCTTGGTGAGACCACACCTGGAGTACTGTATACACCTTTGTTCCCCTTTTCCAAGGAAGGCTCTCCTGGTTATTGAGACAGTGTAAAGGAGGATCACCAGATGAGTCCTGGGATGTGAAGATAGTTAAGGACTGCAGATGCTGGAAGTCAGAGTCCATACAATGTGGACCTGGGGAGGTGCAGCATGTCAGGCAGCATCAGAGGAGCAGGAAGGTTGATGTTTTGGGTCGGGACCTTTTGTCAGTCTTGATAAATAGCCCTGACCCGAAACGTCAACTTTCCAGCCCCATCGTATTCATACTGGTCATCAAGCACCTATTTATTCCAGTCCCACGTTCTGGCACTCATCGTGTAACCGATATTGTAGTGCTTGGTGTGATCATCTAAACACTTCTTCAAGGCTGCAATGTTTCCTGCATCTGTCACCATTTCAGATGCTGACAGACTTGCTGAGGATCTCCAGCGCTTTTTGTTTTTATTGCAGGTTTCCACCATTTTGCTGAAGCACAGAGTCATAGACATGTATACAGCTCCAGATTTTGTTGACTCACCTTCCTGGGATGTCACGACTGATGGCTGAAGAGGGACTCAATCTTCATTTAACCCTCCTTTCCTTTGGCTTTCTGAGCCGCTAACTACATCAGTAATATTCTACCTCCCATTCCCTGTCCTGAGTCTGACCCATCTCAGCCTACACTTTCGTTCCCACCCCCCTGCCAGACTAGTTACAAACTCACCAAGAGAACTGGCAAAAGCCCCCAACAGATTTGTCTCAGCTCTGCCCAGGGGTAACCGGTCAGGCTGGTATAGGTCCCATCCAGAAACAGTCCCAGTGCCTGATGAATCATAACCCTTCTCTGGTATACCATTTCCCCAGACACACATCCAGCTTATCTACTTTCTCATTCCTGCTCTCATTAGCACATGGCACTGGGAGTAAGTTTGACGTTATTACATTTCAGGAGCTACATTTTAATGCATCTCTGCTCTCCCTATGTCCAGCTTTCAGGCCCTCATCCCTCTGTTTAGCGATGTCGTTGGTATCTGTGTGTTGCACGACCACGGGCTGTTTACCCTCCAGCTCCAGAATGTCCTGCAGCCACTCCATGATATCATGGATCTTGGCACCAGGGAGATTACATACCATCCTGGATTCATGTCTGTGGGCACAGAAGTGCCAGGCTGTACCCCTGATTATTGAATCCCCTGTCACTATAGCCCTGCCACTCTCATTCCTCTTGTTCTGATCAGCAGAGCTCTCTGTGGTGTCATGAACCTGGCTGATGCTGATTTCCCGAGAAGCTACCCCACCCATTCCCGCCCTTTCAGAATCCCAAGCGGTATACAGTATCTGTATGAGAAGGGGATAACAACGGGGGACTCCTGTATTCACTTCCTGAGCCTTTTACTAGATCTGATGTTCACCCATTCCCTTTCTGCCTGTGTAACCCTCACCTGCAGTGTGACTAGCTCACTAAACGTGCTGTCCATAACATTCTCAGTATTGCAGATGCTCCACAGTGAGTCCACTCTCAGCTCCAGCTCTGAAAAACAGTTTCCCAGCAGCTGCAGATGGGAACCCTTCCTACACACATAGCCGTTAGGGACACTGGAAGCGGCCCTTATTTCCCACATTGTGCAAGAGGAGCACACCACGGGTCTGAGGGCTCCTGTCACAACGTCTCTCTACATTCATCTAGTTACTCCCATTAAGAGAATTTAAATGAGCGAGCAACCTTCCTTCACTTCAAACATGTCCATTATAATAACAAAAAAAAATCTTTACTTAAGCTGATATATCATACATTAAAAACTTAAATATTCCACAGGTATCACTGACTAATTGGCTATTCCCATTGGGACTGTGAATTTGTGAAAGGCCTGAACTAAAACGGAGTTTCAGCTTCACCTTCTCCCTGTCTCACCTCGCTATTTACACCCAACTCCAAAACACTCTCATTGAGCCAAGCAGCACTAACAGTGCAGCCCTGTCATTTTCATTGTCTGCTCACACCTACACTGTACTGTTCCAATGCACCTCAATGGGAGCTCAGGACCAGCATTGCATCTTTCAATTCAGCCCTTTGTAACCCCAGAGTCAAAATGGACTTCAGCAGTTTCTGAATGGACAGACAGTTGTCAGAATCTGGAACGTTCCACCTGAAATGGTGCTGGAATTTGAGTCCACGAGAAATTTGCAGAGAATTGGAAGTAGGGAGTTTAAAGATTAACATTATAAAGTGGATGATTGAGACTAAATCTGACAGTTCCTGCAAGAAGACGAGGTGTAATTTGGATAAATCTGTGCCCTCTCTCAGGCCAATACCTCCTTCCACATCTAGAGGGCCAAGAATTGAACACATACCCCAAGGGTGATCCAACCATGAACTTGAACATCTGTCTGCTTTTGGCTTGACAAAAATATTGAAGATATTTTCCCACAGACAGAACAGACAAACCTTTCTCCTTCCACAGTTAAATGCCAATGATATTCAGATCCTGATGACTCCGCTGACTGTAGAAACTTGTTTATTGAGATCCCAGTATCAATTATTCTCAATTAATATCCTATAAAATGAATTCACAAAACAAAGCTCACAGTCAGTGCAAGATGAATAGTGAAGGTAAACACTTCTCTTGGTATGTGTTTGATGTGTAAATGCTCCTCTTCACATCACCCCGTCCCCACCCAGGAAGAGGACACATGCATGCTCCTTGCTGTACCTTGCCCCAAATAAAGATGGTAGCTGTAACCCAGGACCTCTCACTGCCTGAGGCCCAAGCCATCTTCCCCGTTGCTGTAAATGTGGGACCAAGAGTTTCTAATTCAGACTAACTACCTGCACAGAGTGTAACTAAACCCTCCCAGTCTACACTGATACATTTCATCTGGTTTCTGCTGCTCCTCAGAACCGATGACAGCTGGGAAAATTAGAATCCCTTCAGGAAACAGGCCCTTTGGCCCAACAATTCCACACCCACCCTCCGAAGTTTATCCCACCCAGACCCATCCTCCTATTCTATTACTCTCTATTTCCCCGGACTAATGCACATCCCTGAACACTACAGGAAACATAGATGGGCCAAATCACCTAACCTACAGATCTTTGGACTACAGGAGATAGGGGTTAAAGAGTAAATAATAGGTGGGGACAGAGCCCAAAGAGACACAGGAACATTTGGAAAGATAAAGGAGTGAGAAGGTGGAAAGCTGTTTAATGGAGGAGACAGGAACCTTCTAGCATCTCAGTGGCGGTGGTGGAAATGGCGGCTGATGATCTACATTGTGCCTGCAAAAAAGACCCTGAGCTTCCAGTTGCCTGCTTTTTAACACACAAGACTGTTCCCTGTCCAACATCTCTGTCTCATGCTTACTGCTGTGTTCCAGTGAAGCTTGATGCAAGCTGAAAGAATACTTCAGAATGGCTTCCGATTTCAAAGACTGCAATTTCCCCTCACATGTGGTCAACAATGCCCTCCAGTATATCACCCCACTTCCCAAACCACTGCCTTGGAACCCCACTCCTCCAAATGCAACAAAGATGGAATCCCACCATCCTCACCTTCCACCCAGATACAACGCATCATCCTCTGCTATTTCCACCATCAGATCCCATCACCTGAGATATATTTCCCTCCCCACCCCTTTCAGCATTCCACAGAGATCATACCTTCTGTGACTTCCACGTTAGATCCACACTCTCCACCAACCCACCGTTCCACTTCGCTTGCCACGGCAAGAGGTGGAATACCTGTGCCCACACCTTCCCCTCACCTCCATCCAAGGCACCACAGGATCCTCCCACATCCAGCATAGATTTCCCTGCCCACCCAAACACCTCACCTATTGTGTCCTTTGCTCTCAGGACGCCAAATTATGGAATACTTCAGGGAACATTTCTGGGACACATGCACCAACCAACCCCATCGCCCTGTGGCTGACCAGTTCAGCTACCTGCCACACACCCCCCCGGCACATCTCGCCGCCACGCTGCCAAGGACATGCAATTCCTCCACCACAAAATCCAAGCCACCCGACACCTGGAGGAAGAAGACCTTGGGAACTTTCAACCACACGGCATCAAGGTTTCCTCATCTCCCCTCCCCCACCTTATCTCAGATTCAACCCTCCAGCTCGGCACAACCCTCTTGAACAGTCCCACCTGTCCACCTTCCTTTCCAATTATCCATTCCACCCTCTCATCACTACCCTCCATCTACAACCACCTATTGCCTCCCTAGCTCCCTTTCCCCAACCCCAAACACCCCTCCCTATTTATCTCTCAGCCGTATTCCACCACCCACATTTCTGATGAAGTGCTGACATGCCCAATACGTCAATTCTCCTGCTCCTTGGATGCTGCCTGACCTGCTGTGCTTTTCCAGCGCCACACTTTAACATAAGCTGGAAGATCAACACCTCATCTCCCACTTGGGGACCCTGCAACCCTCTGGCTTCAACATCAAATTCAATAATTTTAGGTCCTGAACTCTCCCACGTCCTAGTGTCTTTGCCCCCTACCCAACATACCAGGCCTTGTTATTACGTAGCCTGCCATTACACATTACCTATGGTTAGTCACTAACAGTCCCCATAAACAACTATTCACCCTCCCCCTCAGATCATTATCCACTCCTTTGTCCAACTGCTCTTATCTCTCTCTTTGGACTCTATCCCCATCTATCATTTACTCCTTAAGCCCTACCTTCTACATAAAAACAGACATTTTTTTTCTCAGTAACGTCAGTTCCTGAAGAAGCGTCACTGGATCAAAAATGCGAACTGATTTCTTTTCAAAGATACTGCCAGATCTGCTGAGCTTTTCCAGTACCTTCTGGTTGTTGTGTGTGATTTACAGCATCCGCAGTTCTTTTGTTCTAATTTACTTGGAGTGTCTAGTTCAGGTCCAGAAGACTGCAACAGTGTTTATCAACCTTCCCAGTCCACACTAACTCTATCTCTCTCCCAGTATCTGCTGTCTCTCCCACTCCTTCACATTCAGTCCCCCCTCACAGTGACACTGCGCCTGCAAAGCTGATGGTCATGTGTTGGCCTGCTGGACCCACCCCTCATTCACTCCCATTTTCTGGAGGATCATGCCAACTCTCCTATTGGTCTGAAGCTGTGTCAATCAGCCAGGCCCCATTGTGACCTGAGTGGTGGGATCCTCCCAGGTGCATCAGAGGCTGAGGGGTGACCTCATAGAGGTTTATAAAATCATGAGGGGCATGGGTAGGATAAATAGACAAGGTTGTTTCCCTGTGGTGGGGGAGTCCAGAATGAGAGGGCATAGGTTTAAGGTGAGAGGGGAAGAATTTAAAATGGATTTGAGGGGCAATTTTTTTCCCCACTGAGGTTGGTGCGTGTATAGAATCTTCTGTCAGGAAGTGAAGGATGTTGATACAATTATACCATTTGGAATCTGGATGGGTATATGAATAGGAAGGGTGCAGAGTGATATGTGCCAAGTGTTGGCAAATGGGTCTAGATTAGGTTGGGATATCTGGTCAGCATGGACCAGTTTAACCAAAGGGTTTATTTTCATGCTGTATATCTCGACGGCTCTGCCCTGTGATGAGCTTCATCATTCACAGTGAATGGGTCAGTATCACAGAGCACAGGGGCTGGGGGCTATTCAGCCCATTGGGGCTGTACTCTCTCCCTCAGGAGATGGTGCCAGTCAGTCCCAACTCACCTCCCATTTGGACATAACCCTCCAAATCCTTCCTTAAAAATGTTAAATTTCAAATTTGTTTTGACAATAACTACTGAACCTGCATCCAGCTGTCTTTCAAACTCTTCCAGATGCTCAGAACCTAGTGAGTAAAATAATCTTCACATTTTTCTTTGCATTATTTGCCAGTTACCTGAAAATAGTTACTAAAAATTGTGACGTTAAAAATTTGTCCCTCTGTCTCTCTGTAAATGAAATACCCTGGAAACAAATCAACTCCTGGTCGAAATCACTGCTTAACCTCCTCAGCTCCAAGGAGAATTATCTGACCTTCTGCTAACTCTCCATAAATGAGAAGACTATCTTAATTTTAATTTATTAGTGCCATAGAGATGCACAGCACAGAAACAGACCCTTCAGTCCAACTTGTCCATGCTGACCAGATATCCTAAATTAATCTTGTCCCATATGCCAGCACTTGGCCCATAGCCTTCTAAACCTTTCCCAATCACATATCCAATGAGATGCCTTTTAAATGTTGTAACTGTACCAGGTTTCACACTTTCTCTGGCAGCTCATTCCATACACATACTAAGTTCAGCTTGAAACTTTGCCACTAATATCCCTTTTCAATCTTTTCCCTCACGCCTGTGCTTTCTAGTTTTGGACTCACCTAAACAGGAAATAAGACCCTGGCTGTTTACCCTATCCATGCCCCTAACGATTTTATCAATCTCTATGTTCACCTCTCAGCATCCGATTCTCCAGTGAAAACAGCCTCAGTCTATTCGGGCACTCCCTATAGCTCAATCCCTCAACCCTGGCAACATCTTTGCATCTTTTCGGAATCCTTTCAAGTTTCACAATATCATTCCGATAGCGGGGAGACCAGGACTGAAAGCAGAATTCCGGAAGTGGCTGAATGAATGTCCTGTACAGCCGCAAACTGACGTCACAACTCCTGTACTCAATGCACTGACCAATAAAGGCAAGTACACCAAACACTTTCTTCACTACCCTGCCTATCTATGATTCCACTTTCAAGGAATTATGAACCTGCACTCCAAGATCTCTTTGTTCAGCAACACTCCCCAGGACCTTCTCATGAAGTGTATAAGTCCTGCCCTGATTTGCTTTTTCAAAATGCAGAACCTCACATATATCTGAATTAAACTTCATCTGCCACTCCTCAGCCCATTTGATCGGAGTCTCATTGTACTTTCAGGTAACTTTGCTGTCTACTGCACCTCCAATTTTGGTGTCTATTGTAAACCTACTAATCATAGCTCCTATATTCACATAGAAATCATTTATATAAATAGCAAAAAGCAGTGGACCCAGTACCCAGCCTGACAGCATATTGCTCATTACAAGCTTCCAGTCCAAAAAGCACCCTCCACTATGACACTGACTGCTCAGCAAGGTTAGAGCTCATGGCATACAGGGAGAACTAACCATTTGGATACAGAATTGGCTCAAGGGCAGAAGACAGAGGGTGGTGATGGAGGGTTGCTTTTCAGACTGGAGGCCTGTGACTAGTGGAGTGTTACAAGGATCACTGCTGGATCCACTACCTTTCGTCAGTTATATCAATCAAGGGACTTGGATGTGAACACAGGGGCTATAATTAGTGAGATGACACCAAAACTGGAGGTGTAATTGGCAGTGAAAAAGATTACCTCAGAGTACAATGGGATCTTGATCAGATGGGTGAATGGGCTGAGGAGCGGCATTTTGGGAAAGCAAATCTTAGCAGGACTTATACACTTAATGGTAAGGTCCTGAGGAGTGTTACTGAACAAAGAGACCTTGGTGTGCAGGTAGATAGGATAGTGAAGGCGGCATTTGGTATGCTTGCCTTTATCGGAGAAAGTATTGAGTACAGGAGTTATGAGGTCATGTTTCAGCTGTACAGGACATTGGTTCGGCCACTTTTGGAACGTTATGTAAAAATCCGGTCTCCTTCCTATTGGAAGGATGTTGTGAAACTTGAAAGGGTTCAGAAAAGATTTACAAGAACGATGCCAGGGTTGGAGGATTTGATCTAGGCTGGGGGTTGAATAGAGGTTGAATAGACTGGGGCTGTATTCCCTGCTGCGTCGGAGGCTGAGAGGTGATCTTATCTATGTATATAAAAACATGAGGTGCATGGATAGGATAAATAGACAAAGTATTTTCCCTGGCATTGGGGATCCCAGCACGAGAGGATATAGGTTCATGGTATGAGGGGAAAGACTTTAAAGAGACTTGAGAGGCAACGTTTTCACACAGAGGGTGGTACGTGTATGGAATGAGCTGCCAGAGGAAGTAGTGGAGGCCATTACGATTGCAACATTTAAAAGGCATCTTCATGTGTATATGAATAGGAAGGATATGGGCCGGGTGCGGACAGGTGGGACTAGATTGCATTGGGATATCTGATCAGCATGTACTGGTTGGACCGTCGGGTCTCTGTTTCTGTGCTGTCCATCTATGACTCTTTGACATTCGGGCCAATTCCTTATCCAAACAGCTAGTTCCGGCAGAATTCTATGGTATTGAACCTGCTAACCAGTGTGTTATGTGAAACCTTGTGTCTTTCTCAATTCCAAGTCACTGATTTCAATGCCCAAAGCCATGCTGACTCGCCCTAATCATTTCTTGCTTTTCCAATGACATGTAAATCCTGTCCCTGAGAATCCCTTCCAACAACTTCTCTGCCACTGACTTCAGGCTCACCTGTTTATAGTTCCCTGACTTTTCCTTACCACCTTTCTCAAATAATGGCGCCAGTCTTCCAGCACCTCACTTGTGGTGTTTGATGATACAAATATCGCAGCGAGGGGCCCAGCAAAAGCTTCTCTAATTACCCACAAAGTTCTGGGATACACCTGATCAGATTCCAGGGATTTATCCACCTTTATGCATTTTCAGTCATCCAGTACCTCCTCCTCTGTAATATGTACACTTGCCAAGTTATCACTATTTATTTCTCCAACTTCTCTAACTTTCATGTCCGATTTTACTGAAAGGGGATATGAAAGCATTACAGAATCTCTCCCACCTCCTGCTGTTCCATAGACAGTCTTGTTGATCTTTGAGGGTCGCTATTCTCTGCCTAGTTATTCTTTTGTCTTTAGTGTATTTGTAGAATCTCTTTGGATTCTCCTTAAACCTATTTCCCAAAGCTATCTCATGTCCCACGTTTTGCCTCCGGGTTTTCCGCGAGTATACTCCTACTGCCCTTATAGTCCCCTAGGGACTCACTCAAACCCAGTGCTCTGTACCTGCCATATCCTTTCTTCATTTTCTTGACCAGAGCTTCAATTTCTCAGGTCAAGCAGAATTCTCGACGCCTCCCAGCCTTGGCCTTAACGGGAACATCCTATCTGTGTACTCTCATTGTCACAGGCCTATGGAGGCAATGGCAGATGAGGACAGAGAAACAATCATTATCAGTAAAGAGGTAGTGTTGGGAAAACTAACAACCTATCCTTATCTCTATAATTCCTCTCTAGCCTCAGAACTTCCACTATCTCTGGTATCAAAAACATCTCAATCTCTGCAACATCCTCCAATCTCTAATCTCCTCCAGTCTCAACACACTTTCTATCTTTAATCTTGTCCACCCTCACAAATCTCTGTGATGTGCCTTTCTTTAATTCCAACCTTCAGGATAACCCATTTTTATTTCAGATTCCTGAACCCTGAGCTCCATAATGTCCCGCTTAATCTCTGTCACATTTTCCTCCAAAAAAATATTAATCAATCACGTATTCTAATATCACCTTCTCTGACCTGGTTTCTATTGTGGCTTGTCATATTCCTATATTATGCATCTGTGGTCTACATGACAGAAAAAGGTGTTGTAGTCCATCGGGTTTATGCTGTAAAGAAATCTCCCAGCTAACTATTTTAATCCCATTTTCCAGCACTGAGCCCATAGACCTGTCAGCCTTGGCATTGCAAGTGTGTTCCTAAATATATCTGAAATGCCATCGGGCTTTCTGTCTCTCACTCACTTCCAGACAGTGAGGTTTAGTGCAACTGTTGCGCTATGATATCACCCACAGGAACACAGAGCAGCTGGGTCTGTGCGTACCAGAGATCGGCCACACATTGGGAAGGATGGCAGGGTCCCTGAGGGGAGGCACAGGAGATTTACTAGGATGGTTCAAGGAATGAGGGATTTTAGTTGCAGAATTTGTCTGGCTTTTTTAACATTAATAACTCATGTGACAATGTGTGTTGCTAATACACATCTTTAATACCCATCCACATTTAATGGACCCTCCTTTTCAACCTAGCCCCTTGCCTGCGCTGTGGTAACCTTCAGGTTAACCACCACCGATATCTCTCTCTAATGAGAGAGCAGTCCTATGGTCTGGGAGGACAATACTGACGTGATCTTTCACACAGTGATGCCACTGTCCCTCAGGGGTGGGGAGAGAGCTAGTTTAATGAACAGATATTACATGTCCTTGACAGGTATGTCCCTGTCAGGCAGGAAGGAAGTGATAAGGTAAGGGAACCATGGCTTACTGCGGAAATTGCATCTCTTGTTCAGAAGAAGAAGGAGGCTTATGTGTTGATGAGGCAAGATGGTACAGATGAAGCAATGGAGAGTTACATATCAGATAGGAAGGATTTAAAGAGAGAGTTAAGAGCAAAGAGAGGACACGAGCAGTCTTCAGTGAATAGAATATTGGAGAACTCTAAAGCTTTCTATAGGTATGTGAGAAACAAAAGCATAGGGTAGGAATATGGCCAGTCAAAGACAGAAGTGGGAAGTTCAGTGTGGACCCTGTGGAGATCGGTGAGGTGCTAAATGAACATTTCTCATCAGTTTTCACTCAGGAAAAGGAGAATATTGTAGAGGAGAAGAATGAGGTACAACATATTAGACTAGAAAGGATCGAGGTTAGTTACGATCAGGTGTTATCAATTCCAGAAAGTAGACAAGTCCCCTGGGATGGATGGGATTTATCTGAGGATTCTCTGGGAAGCTAGGGAGGAGATAACAGAGACTTTGGCTTTGATATTTGAGTCGTCATTCTCTACAGGTTTGGTACTAGAGGACGGAAGGATTGCAAATGTTGTGCCCTTGATCAAGAAGGGCAATGGAGAGATCAAGAAGGGCAATGGAGATGACCCAGGTAATTATAGAGCAGTGAGCCTTACTTCTGTTGTTGGAAAGGTTTTGGAAAGGATTATAAGAGATAAGATTTATAATCAACGAGCAAACAACAATTTGATTTCAGGTAGTCAACATGGTTTCGTCAAGGGCAGGTCATGTCTCACAAACCTCTGAGTTTTTTGAGAAGGTGACCAAGCATGTAGATGAGGGTGGGGCAGTTGACATGATATACATGGACTTCAGTAAAGCATTTTATAAGGTTCCACATGGTAGGCTGTTGGAGAAAATGCAAAGACATGAAACGGAGAGTGATATAGGAGTTTGGATTCGAAACTGGCTTTCTGAAAGAAGGCAGCGAGTGGTGGCTGATGGAAAATATTCATCCTGGACTCAGGTTAGTAGTGGTGTGCCACAAGGATCTGTTTTGGGACCACTGCTGTTTGTCATTTTTATAAATGACGTAGATGCAGGCATTGGTGGCTGGATCAGTAAACTTGTAAACGACACTAAAGTCCGTGGAGTGGACAGTGTGGAAGAATGTTACAGACTGCAGGTGGACTTGGATAAACTGCAGAATTATGCTGAGAGGTGGCAAATGGAGTTAAATGCAGCTAAATGTGAGGTGATGCCGTTGAGAAGAATAACAGGAAGGCAGAGTACTGGGTTAATGGAAAGATTCTTGGTAGTGTGGGTGTGCAGAGGGATGGTGGAGTCCATGTACATAGATGCCTGAAAGTTGCCACCCAGGTGGATAGTACTGTTGAGGCAGTATACAGTGTGTTAGGTTTCATTCATAGAGGGATTGAGTTCCGGAGCTGCAATATCATGCTGCAACTGAACAAAATGCTGGTGCGGCCATACTTGGAATATTGTATGCAGTTCTGGTGCCCATAATACGGGAAGGATGTGGAAGCATTTGAAAAAGTGCAGAGGAGATTTACCAGGATGTTGCCTGGTCTGGATGGAAGGTCTTATGAGGAAAAGTTGAGAGACTTGAACCTGTTCTCATTTGCAAGAAGCGACTAAGGGGGGATTTGATAGAGACATACAAGATGATCAGAGGATTAGATAGGGTAGACAGTGAAAGTCTTTTTCCGAGGATGATGACGCTAGCATGTATGGGGGGTACAACTACAAATTGAGGGGTGATAGATTTAAACAGATGTCAGAGGCAGGGTCTTTACTCAGGGAGTGGTTAGGGTATGGAATGCACTACCTGCTAATGTAGTTAACTCAGCCACATTAGGGAAATTTAAACAATCCTTTACTTCAGCACATGGGTGATTTTGGGATAGTGTAGGGGGACGAGCTGAGAATAATTCACAGGTCGGCGCAACATCAAGGACCGAAGGGCCTGTTCTGCACTGTATTGTTCTATGACTATAGTGCTACAAGAGATTTCTGCTGTCTTAAACAGAGTGATGGATCTTGTATTGTGGGCTTTCAAAATGTCAGCGATCTCTGCCAACAATGTACGAGGTAGAGTCAGGGCAATAATATGATGCTGCAACAGGAGGGGAATAGGTAACTCCATACAAAACCCTACACCTTCTCATCTATTTTCACCTCTAAAACTGAGGAAATTCTACAAAAGCACCTCCATATCCCACCACAACACTTTGCCCCACAATCGTGGTATCTGGCTGTGCACAAGGAGGAGTGCAACAGTCTGCATTGGGACCAATGGGGCCCTGAAACACTTGGTAAAGACTGAAATCTTCTGAGCATTGAGAGCCCCACCACATTGTATGTATTTTCTATATTTTTTCCTCTGTTCCTAACTTCCCTTGTTTTTCCTAATGAACCCGTTCAAAGTAGTTATTACACACACTTGCACTAGCTGTGAATTGAACTCAAGCCTCTCGATCCAAGATTCGGGATATTTTCACTACATCACAAGACATTGACTCTAACTTCCCTTGTCCCTTATTGTATCTTGTGCTGAGCCTGCTGAGTCACGTCTGAATCAACTCTGCAATTGGGAGGAAGGGGCAGAACTGATGACCGAACAGCGGCCGGTCCTCCAACCAGAAGTGAGTGAGGATCGTGGCCAAAGCATTCTCGGGGAGTAAACGCTTCAAGATTGGTCAGAAAGCAAATTGTTTTGCAGGATTGATAATTCTCATTAACATAGTGGATCATTAAACCTCTCTCAAACATCTATGTGAAATTTTAACAAACAGTAGAGATGCAAATCTGATAACGTACATATTTCCAAACGATTTCCACAACTCGAGTAAGAAATCTGTTTCCAAACTCCCAGAACAATTGGTAATTTACATACCTGGCCGGTATGGCTAAATTGAAGCGACCAGTCTATTTACATGCTAGATAGCGCCATGACTACAACTCGACAGAGCAATTGTTAATGACAAATATTTCGCCCATGATTCTGTGCAAGTATGAATATTCCCTGTAAACTCATTGATAACCTCAGACGCACGCGTAGTTTGCTTTCTATGTGGAGCATGCGCAGTGTCACATTGACCAGGACAGAGAGACATGGCGCTACTTTCTCCGGCAGCGGCTGCGATCCGCTTCAAAGAGTGGCGCTCAGAGCCGTTGTGTGGGAGCCTCGCTGGGAGAAAGGAGCGGAGAGAATTCACAAGTCCCAAGTAAAGGTTAAAAACCCCGAAAAAGACCCTTCAGGCCCGGGTCAGGATGTGGAGGTCTCTGATCAGGGAAACGGCCCAGGATCACGGCCGCCATTTGTTTGAGGGAAGAGGGAGCACGGGCCTGAGGGCCGCCATCTTGAGAAGGTGAAGTTGCAGGAGAGCGGGGCTTTGGGGTCTGTGGAACAATCAGAGGAAAGGGAAGACCCATTGTTATTGATTAATTCCACGAAGAGAATGTAAGGACTGCAGATGCTGGAGATCAGAGCTGAAAATGTGTTTCTGGAAAAGCGCAGCAGGTCAGGCAGCATCCAAGGAGCAGGAGAATCGACGTTTCGGGCGTAAGCCCTTCTTCAGGATTCCTGACCTGCTGCGCTTTTCGAACAATTAATTCCACGAACACAGCTTCACTGGGCGATCCTACAGGAATATCCTCTCTCAGTCCTGCTGTGATGTTTCACCCAATCAGAACCAGCAGCTCTCCTCCTCTCTCAGTTCCCCTTCTGTCCTTCCTTCAGCATCTGTTCCCTGGAACATTGAGCTGCCTGTCCTGTCCCTCCCTAGCTGTTGTTCTGTAATACCTGTGATATCCCAGACCCATCTTAGATTACTTCACTTAAGACTTGAATGCACTCTATGGATATTTCTTAACATCAGCAGTTATTTAATACTCACTTATGGGTTTTTAATCTAATCTTTTTTGAAAAATTTAATTCACATCCAAACATTTGCAATGGTGGGATTTGAACCTGTGTCCAGAGAACATTTGCTGAGTTTCTGGATTAATTATCTCACAATAATGCCATTCGGCCATCACTTCGCCTGCTCACAGGTTGAGCATTCCACTGCAACATGAATCAAAACCCTTTCTTCCTGCACTCTGGTGATATGACTCAGTATCTCTCCATGTGGTATCCCTCACTGTGTGGGGCAAATTGCTGCTTCTGTCAGCGCCTCTCACTCTTGAGGCTACTCCAGATCCTGAGCCAACAGAATTCTCCACTCCAGAGAGATGAGGCAGCACAGGCCAGGATTGGAGACTGGGATTTTCCAGATCTCTGTGGGGCTCAATGCCATTCTACATGTGTAACCCTCACAGCATCAGTCAAATTTCCCATTCTGCCTATGTCTGTGTCTTCTACAGGTACTCAGGGAGTTCATGACTCAATAGACTTGCCAACTGCTGGTTGGGACGATGGTTGGTTAGCCAGAGAGAGAAAGTTCAGGGAGGTCGGGAGTCTTCAATAAATCCTGCCGCCAGGTAAAATCATTCCAGTGCACAGAGCAGAGAGCAATTAGAGGGCTCCAAACATTAGCTAACAAGACATGACATAAATATAGTACTGGAGGGTGAATACAGTCCAGACCCACACCAGGCTCAGTCACCACCTTTACTTTAAGTTTGGTTTTGTACTGAGACAGCATCAAGAGTTGCCAGTTTTCAATAGAGGTATGTGCTGTCTTGGTGAGCATCAGGACAACAGAGGGGAAAGCAGGCCTCCCACGAGATGGTGGTAATGCTTCCTGCTATCTTCCTGTTCTCTATTCCCTCTCCAACACTGTTTCTATGGCTTGTCTTGTGGAACAGTGTCTTCAATCATTGTAACTCCAATAACAGTTCCTATATCTGTCTTCTCCTCCCCTCTCACCAATTATTTCACATATTTCAAACCTCTAGTCCAGATGACCATCCGTATCGCTGTAACTTGCTTCAGTCTCTCCAACATGCCTTGTCTCGATAGTCTCCTTCTCCAACAACTGGAGACACAGGGTCTGTTTCTGTGCTGCATGACTCTTCGGCTGAGGTTTCCTAAATGGAATGAGTCGCGTTTGCGTGTGTTTGGCCCATATCCCTTCAAACCTTCTCCTCTCCATGTACCTGCCCAAGTGTCTTTTCCATGTTGTAATTGTACTTGTTTTTACCATTTCCTCTGGCAGTCCATTCCGTCTATGCACCTTCCTCTGTGGAAAATGTTGCCCCTCAGCTCCCTCTTTAAATACTTGCTCTGTCACCTCACGTTTATGCCTCTAGCTTTGGACTCACCTACCCTTGGCTATTCACCTTACTTAGGCCCTACATGTTTTCATAAACCTTTATAAGGTCACCCCGTGGCCTCCTCTGCCCAGGAGAAATATTGACGACAATGTTACAAATATCTCCAACTCATGTACGCATTGCTCTGACCAATGAAGGCAAGTGTGCCAAATGCTGCTTTCCCCACCACTCTGTCCACCTGTGATGGCACTTCCAACTAACCATGTTACTGCACCCCTTGGTCTCTCCCTGTTTGACAACACAGTCCAGGGCCCGACCATTAACTGTATTAGTCCTCCCTGGTTTGACTTAATTAAATCCAGCACCTGAATTAAATTCCATCTTTCATTCCTTGGCCCACTAGCCCAGTTGATTACCATCCCCTTTGATAACTATATTCCCTGCCCACTCTTCCACTAATCTTGGTATCCATAAACATACTAACAGAGACTGCTATATTTTCACTCAGATTATTTATGTAAATGGTGCACCAATCCTGAAAGCAGACTGCTGGTCAGAGGCCTCCAGTCTGAACAACAACCCTCTCCCATCTCCCTCTGTCTCCCACTGTCATCCCAATGTGTATCCAGTTGGCGAGCTCTCCCTGATCCCTTGTGATCTACCCTTACTTACCAATGTATCATGCTACACCTTGACGTCTGTTGCTCTGCCTTCGTCTATCTTCTTGGTCACATCTTGAACAAACTCCATTCAGGTTTCTGAGACATGCTTTCCCACGCGCAGCGAAATCTGCTGCCTGAACTGCTGTGCTATTCCAGCAGCACTAATCCAGTATTTGGTTTTCAGCATCTGCAGTCATTGTTTTTACCATGTTTTCCCACGCGCAAAGCCATGCTGGCTGGCTGTAATCAGTCCTTATCTTTCCCACTGCAAGTAAGTCATATCTCTCAGAATGACCTTCAACAACTGACCCACCCTGATGTCTGGCTCACCAGTCTGTACACCCCTGGCTTTCGCTTGCATCTTTCCTTAATTAATGGCGCAATATTATAATCACAGTCAGACAGTCATACTGCACTGTTGGTTAGCACTAACCATACTCTAAAACTGATCTCGTCCCACCTGCCTGTTCCTGGATCATATCCCTTCAAACCTTTCCTATTTCTGGAGTAATCCAAATATCTTTTAAACATTGTAATTGTCCCTATGTTCACCCCTTCCTTGGGAAGTTTATTCCACACACAACCCACCCTCTGTGTAACAATGTACCTCTCATGTCTTTTTTTTATATGTCTCTCCTTTAAACTTAAAAATGTAGTGCCTTGTCTTGAAACTCCCCTGTCCATGGGAAAAGACAACTCCCATTAACTCTATCTACCCCCCTCATGATTTTATAAACTTCTATGAGGTCATCTGTCAACATTCAGGTTTCAGTGAAAAAATGTGTTGCTGGAAAAGCACAGCAGGTCAAGCAGCATCCAAGGAACAGGAGAATCAACATTTCGGGCATCAGCCCTTCTTCAGGCTGATGCCCGAAACGTCGATTCTCCTGTTCCTTGGATGCTGCCTGACCTGCTGCGCTTTTCTAGCAACACATTTTCAGCTCTGATCTCCAGCACATGCAGTCCTCACGTTCTCCTCAATGAAAAAAATACCAATCTCTCCAGCCTTTCTTTATAACTGAAACCTTCTATACCCATCCACGTCCCAGTAAATCTCCTCTGAACCCTCTCCAGCTTAATAATATTCTTCCAATATCCTGAGCGACCAAAACTGAACACAGTATTCCAGAAGAGGTCGCAGCAATGGCCTGTATAATCTCAATGTGACTTCCCAACTCCTATATCCAAAGGACTGAGCAATGAAAGCAAGTGAGGCAAGCACCTTTTTTTGACCATCCTGTCTCTCCATGTTGCAAGCTTCACAGAATTATGTACCTGAACCCCGAGTTCTACAACACACTACCGAAGGTCCTATCATTAATTGTATAAATCCTGCCCGTGTTTGTTGCAGCAAATGCCTTACCTCACATTGATTCAGATTGAACTCCATCTACTATTTTTCAGCCATTCGCACATTTCATCAGGATCCCTTTGGAATCTTAGAAAACCTTCTTCACTGTCCACAATGCCACCCTCCAGTCGACCTGCCTATCACACATAGCTCTCTATGGTACAAACATCTCTGCTAGGGCCCCTACAATTTCTTCACCAGCTTCCCACAATGTCCTAATATACATTTGATCAGGTCCTGGGGATTTATCTACCTTTGTGTATTAAAACCTCCAGCACCTCCTTTCCTATAATGTGGACTCATTTCAGGACATTGAGTCACAGAGATGTACAGCACGGAAGCAGATCCTTCAGACCAACTCCTGCATGATGTATCTAGTCACATTTGCAAGAATTTTGCCAATATCACTCTAAACCCTTCCTATTCATATACCCATCCACATGCCTTTTAAATGTATTTCTATCAGCCTCCACTATTTCCTCTGGCAGCTTATTCCATACACTCTGCAGGAACCAATTGTCCTTTAGGTCCCTTTGAAAATTTCCCCTTGCACTTTAAAGCTATGGCCTATCGGTTTGCAATCCCCCCAACCTGGGGAAAAGACCTTGTCTATTCACACTATCGATGACCATCATGATTTTAAACACCTTTATCAGGTAACTCCTCAGCCTCCCATGTTCAAGTGAATTCAGCCCCAGCTTATTCAGCTTTTTCCTGCAGCGCAAACCCTACAACCCTGGCAAATCCTTGGTCATCTGAACCCTTTCATGTTCCACAACATCCACAGCATTGAGACCAGAACTGAACACAGCATTCCAATAGTAGTCAGGCCAAACACTGTTTAGTTCCCTGAGCGTCCCAGTCTTTATCCACAGTAAGTTCCAAAGTGAAATATTTGTTTTGGATCTTGTAGTTTCACACATCGTTGCCTTCATTGATCATTAAGGAGACCGGGTTTGTCCCTAGCTCTTCTTTTGCTCTTAATACACTTGTAGAGTCTCTTTGGATTCTCCTTAACTTTCTCTGCCAAAGGTATCTCATGTCCCCTTTTTACATTCCTAATTTCCATCCTAAATGTATTTCTACAGCCCTGATACTCCTGAAGGGATTCCCTTCAGTCAGCCAGTTATATCTGACATATGTCCCCTTTTTTCTTGACCACAGCCTCGAAACTCAGCCAGTGTTTCCTAATTCAGTCAGCATTGAGCTGCACACTAACACGAACACGCTGTTACTGAACGCTCCTTTTATCTCGGTTTTTAAAAATTCCTACTTGCCAGACTTCCCTTTACCTGCAAATAGCCTCCCCAGATCTACTTTAAAAATTCATGACTATCTTGCTCCATTGTATAACTTGAACTTGTGGACCAGGCCTGTCCTTTTCCATCGCTGTTTTCAAACTAATACAATTCTGGAGACTTTCCAAAGTGCGTCCCCGCTAACACCTCAGTCCCGTTCCCAAGCTTGTTTCCCAAGTGGAGGTCAGGTTTAGCCCCATTTTGCAGTTGGGTCATTTACATAATGACTGGGAGTTTCTGGAACACTTATCAAATTCCTTCCATCCAACTGCTTAACACAGTAGCAATCCCAGTCGAGGTTTGGAAAGGTTAAAATCCCCTACCATTACGACGCTATCATACTAACAGATATCTGAGATCTCCTGACATATTTGCTCCTTCATCTCCCATTGCCGATCGCTGTAGTACAATCGTAGCAAACTGATAACCAATTTTTATTTCTCGGTTCTACTAATATCATTTAACTGGGCGATCCTGAATGAATATTGTCTCTAGGTACTGCTGTGATGTTTTCCCCCAGTCAAAACCACCAGCTCTCCTCCTGTTTTGCCTCCTGTTTTATCCTTCCTCTAGCCTCTGTCCCGTGGAACATTGAGCTGCCAGTCCTGTCCCTCCCTTATCTGTGTTTCTGTAATATCTATGTTCCCTTCCATGTTCATCTGCCTTATCTGTGCGGCCCCTTGCATTGAAATAAATGCAGTTTAATTAATCAATTTTCCCTCATTGTCTGCTATGTTCGTGCCTGCCTTGTCTATGTAAATTGCTCCATTGAACATCCATACCAGCCTCAAACTTATTTCTGGCTGTACGACTGTTTGCGGTCCCACATTCCTGCCAGACGATTTTAAATCCTCTCGAGCAGCTCCATCAACTCTCCCCACCAGGATATGTGTCCCCCTCCTGTTCCCAGTTCAGATGTCGTCCCCACTATGTCTACCTGTGCTGACACCTTCAGACATCCAATGACTTGCCCACCAAGGTCCCTGTATTCCTCAGTACTCCAGGAGGACCTACCATTCATGATGGATATCATTTGCTGATTAGACTTCCCAAAGTGCATTACCTCACAGCGATCAGAAGTGAAATCCATCTTCCATTACTCTGCTCAGTTTATCATCTGATCAATATCAGACTGCAGCCTGAGACCATGCTGCACACTGTGGACAACACCGTCACCTTTCATGTCATCTGCAAACCTACCAATGATACCTTCTGCTTTCACATCCGAGATATTAATGTACGTAATAACCCGCAATGGTTCCTGTACAGAACCCTGTGGTGCACCCGCTGGGCAAAGTTTTCCAGTCGTGAAAAACCTGCTCCACCAATTATGGATCCAATTTTCCAACTTGCCTTGGATTCCATGGGCTCTTTCCTTTTGGACCAGCCTTCCATGTGAGACCTTGTCAAAGACATTAATAAACATCATGTTACCATATCATCTGCACTGGCCTCATCAATATCAGAAGACAGTCCTCTACCAAATCCATACAGACAATCCCTAATGTATTCCTGTCCTTTCGAATGTTGATTCATCGTGTCCCTCACAATTGTTTCCAATATTTTCCCTCCCCCTGCTGTCAGACTATCTTCTCTGTAATTACCTGGCCTATCACTGCTGCTCTTGAACAAAGGAACCACATTAGCGATCCTCCAGTCATTCAGCACTTCACCTGTGGCCAGCAAAGTATTAAATATATCCACCAGGGCCCCAGCAATCTCATCCCTTACCTCCTATAGCAGCTTGGGATATATTTTATTGTTACTGGGAATTTCTCCACCTTTTTGCCTGTGAATACATTTAACGCCTCCTTCTCATTGATCATAAGATGTTCCAGAGCCTCACCATCCCAACTGAAATCCCGACAATGCCTTTCTCCTGTGTGAATACAGATGGGAATTATTCATTGAAGACCTCACCTGCTTCCTCCGGCTCCATGCACAGATTGTCCCTGTAGATTCTAACAGGCCCCACTGCTTAGTTGGGTATCCTCTTCCTCTAACTGTACTTATTAAATATCTCGTGGCTTATCCTTAACATTATCTGCTAAGGATATTTTGTGACCATTGTTTGCCCGTTTATTTTTAAGGAACCCCCACCACCACCCTCCGCGCTTTCTATCTAACACCTTTGTTACCCATTATTGTTAGTGTTGTTCATTTTGCCTGAGTTTCCACAAGGTTGTAAACCATTGAAAATAGATGTTCCACATTTTGTTTACCCTGTAACCACATCTCTCTGGTATCTAAATCTCTTTCAGCTGTGTCACAAATCCAGCTAACTTATTGAAGATACTTTGTCTATGCGGAAAGAACGTTTCTGTACTCTTTTCCACAATTTCCTATCACAATCCAATTCGTTAATTTAGAGTTTTAGTTAAACTCTGTCCCGTCCTGTTCCTTTCTGCTTGTCTTCAGCCACATCCCCATGCTGTTCCGATACATCACCTTTTTCTGTTTGGATTTGGAAAACACTTTGCTGTGGGTATGTCATGCAGACTATGTGAGGATGGGCAGATGTCATTCTCGAAAGGACAATTGTTTGGGTTTTTTGTACATCAGCAATGGTTTCATACATATTTATGGATGGTTAATTATAATATTTGAATTTATTGATTTCAAATTCCACCACTTCAGATGGTGGGTTTCAAACCTGTCTCCCCTGAACATTAGCTGAGGTTTTGGATACATGCTCGAGCAATAATACCACGAGGCCATCACTTCACCTGCTCGCACGTTGCTCATGCCTGAGCACTGATACCAGTGCATCATGAAGCTAAACATCTTCTTCTGTCACAATTGTTTGATCCTGACACCTTCCTGAACTCTGGTGATATCACTCAGTATCTCTCCATGTGGTATCCCTTACTGTGTGGGTCTAATTGCTGCCTCTGTCAGTGTCTCTCACTCTTGCAGCTACTCCGGATCCTGAGCTAACAGAATTCTCCACTCCAGAGAGATGCAACAGCACAGGGACTCTGTGGGACTCAGTGCGATTCTACATGTGTAACCTTCACTACATCAGTGTAATTTTCCATTCTGTCTATTTGTCTGTCTCCTGTAGATACTCAGGGAGATTCAATAGACTTCCCAGCTGCTGGGTGTTCCATCCATCACCCCATTGAAGATGGTTGGTCAGCCAGATAGACAAAGTGCAGGGAGATCTAGAGCCTTCAATAAATCCTGCAGTGAGGTAAGATCACTCACAATGCACAGAGCAGACAGCATTGTGAGGGTTCCAAACATCAGCTAACATGACATCACATAGATACAGTGCTGGAGGGGGAGCACAGTACAGACACAACTCTGGCTCAATCACCACGTCTACTTTAACTTACGTTGTACTGAGACAACGTAGAGAGTTCACAGTTATCAATACAGGCCTGTGCAATCTTAGTGAGCATCAGTACAACAAAGAGGAAAGCATGCCTCCCACGAGAGGGTGGGAATGCTGCCTGAGATCTTTCTGTTCTGTGTATCTTCTCCAACACTGTACCTATGGTATGTCTTGTGGATCAGTGTCTTCAATAATTTTTAACTCCTATAACAGTTCCTATCTCTGTAACCTCCTTCTTTACATATGGACCCTCTGCATATTTGAAATGTACTGCATTGCAGGCTACCATTCCCATCACTATACCTTGCTTCAGTGTCTACAACATGCCTTATCTCCGTATTCTCCTCCTCTTTAACTGGGTACAGGGTCATGCTGCATGAAAACAGAACCTTCAGTCCAAGTCATCAATGCTGACTATTTTCCCCAAACCTGAACGAGTCGCATTTGCCTTTGTTTGGCCCATATCCCTTCAAACCTTCCCTTCTCCATGTGCCTGCCTAAATTTCTTTTCCAAGTTGTAATTGTTCTTGTTTCTCCCATGTGCCCCTGGCAGTTCATTCCATCTATGCACCATCCTCTGTGGATGTTGCCCCTCAGCTCCCTCTTTAAATCTTTGTTCTCTCACCTCTCGTTTATACCCTTTAGTTTTGGACTCACTTACCCGTGGCTATTCACCATTCTTACTCTCCGTATGGTTTTATAAACCTTTATAAGGCCACCCCTTATAAGCCTCCTCTTTCCAAGGGAAATATTGAAGACAATGTTACAAATATCTCCAACTCATGTATCAAAGTGCTGGCCAATGACAGCAAGTGTGCCAAGTACCACTTTCCCCATCCTGTCCACCTGTTTTGCTACTTCCAAAGAACAATGTAACTGCACCTCTTGGTCTCTCTCTGTTCGACAACACTACCCGGGGCTGTACCATTACCTGTGTTAATCCAAAACTCAATACCTGAATTAAAATCCATCTTTCATTCCTTGGTCCACTGGCCCAGTTGGTCTAGATCCCCTTTGATAACCGTATTGACTGCCCACTACACCATTCATTTTATCATCCACAAAATTACTAACAATGACTCCAATATCCTCAACCAAATTGTTTATGTAGATGATGCACATCAGTGGTCCCATCCCTGATCCTTGTAGCACACCACTGGTCACAGGCCTCCAGTCTGAACAACAACCCTCTCCCACCAACCCCTGTCTCCTACTGTCAAGCCAATTTTGTGTCCAGTTGACTAGCTCTTCCTGATCACATGTGATCTAATCTTACGAACCAGTATATCATGCTAAATGCAAGGTTTATGAAGATTTGTTGCTCAGATTGAGGTTTAGGATTTAGGTTTGCTCTCTGAGCTGTAGGTTTGATATCCAGATGTTGCGTTGCCTGGGCACGGTAACATCATCAGTGGCGACTTCCAAATGAAGCGAAGCTGTTGTCTCCTGCTTTCTATTTATTTCTTTCTCCTGGATGGGGTTCCCGGGGGTTTCATCACAAACCCCAGGAACCCCATCCAGGAGAAAGATATAAATAGCAAGCAGGAGACAACAGCTTCGCTTGACTTGGAAGTCGCCACTGATGATGTTCCCTCGCCAGGTAACGAAACATCTGGATATCAAACCTACAGCTCAGCGAGCAAACCTACACCCTAAATCATGCTAAATCCCGTCAAAGGCCCTGCTGACGTTGGTGGAGACAATGTCTGGTCACCAATTCAACACAAGCCATCAAGTTAGTGAGACTTGACTTTGTATGCTGACTATCTTTCATCAATCCTTGCCTTTACAAACGAATGTAACTCCAGTTTGGAAGAACTAACCCACCACTGACGTTGGGCTAATTGGTTTTCAGTTCCATGGCTTTCTCTTGCAGCCTTTCTTAAATAATGGATCAAAACCATAGTGTTGTCAGAGCTGTACAGCATGGAAACTGACCCTACAGTTGATACCAACCATAATCTCAAACTAAACTCGTCCCAGCTGCCTGTTGCTGGCCTATATCCCTCCAACCCTTTCGTATTCATGTCCTTAACTAAAAGTTGTAATTCTACCGACATCCACCTCAGGAAGTTCATTCCACACCCAAACCACTATTTGCCCCTTATATCCTTTTTTTTGAACATATCTCTCCTCTAACCTGAAAAATGTGGCCCCTCCACTTGAGACTCCGTCACCCAAAGGAAAAGGCAGCTACCACTGACTCTATCTATATCCCAACCTTTTTTCTTAAACTTCTATAAGGTCACCTCTCAACCTCCCGGCTCCAGTCAAAAAAAAACTCTGCATATCCAGCCATTTTTCAGAACTCAAGCCTTTCATACCCAGCAACGTCTTGGTAAATCTCTTCTGAACACCCTTCAGGTTAATAATATCCTCCCTATAACTGGGCGACCAGAACTGGATGGGGTATTGCAAAACAGGCCTCACAAATGTCTGCACAATCTCAAGATGACGTCCAAAATCCTATATTCAATGGACTGAGCAATAGTCAGGCATGCAAAGCACTCTCTTACCCATCCTGTGATGCAAGCTTCAAGGATTATGTACCTGAACCCGGAGGGCCCTCTGCTCTAAAACACTAACCAAGGCCTGAACATTAATTGTATAAGCTCTACCCTTGTTTGTTTTACCAAATGCATTACCTCGCATTTATTCAGATTGAATTCCACCTGCGGTTTTTCAGCCCATTCACCCATTTCATCAAGATCCCTTTGGAATCTTAGAAATCCACTATGCCACCCTCCAGCCTTCCAGCTGATTACACATGGCTGTCAATGGTACAAATACCCTTGCTAGTAGCTCCACAATTTCTTCCCTAGCATCCCACAATGTCCTGTGATACACTTAATCAGGGCCTGGGGCTTTCCATTCCTTTGTGTTTTAAAACCTCCAGCACCACCTCTTCTATAACGTGCACTCTTTTCAAATCATAGAGGTGTACAGCATGGAAACAGAGCCTTCAGTCCAACTCATCCATGCTGACTAGAAGATGTAAATAAATTCATCCCATTTACCAGCATTTGGCCCATGTACTGCTAAACTCTGACTATCCATATATCCATCCAGATACCTTTTAAATGTTGTAATTGTATCCGTCTCCATTACATTCTCTCTTAGCTTATTCCATTCACACAGCACCATGTGCGTGAAAACGTTGTCCCTTCAGTCCCTTTTTTAAACCTTTCCCCTTCAACCTTAAACCTATGCTCTCTAGGTTTGGACTCTCGAACCCCGGGAAAAGACCTTGACTGTTTATCCAATCCATGCCCCTCATGTTTATATAAACCTCTGTCAGGTCACCCCTCAGTCTCTGATGCTCCAGGGAAAATAACCCCAGCTTATTCAGCAACAATCCTTGCAACATCTTGTTAATCTTTTCTGAACACTTTCAAGTTTCACAACATCCTTCCTGTAGCAGGGAGGTTGGAATTGCAGAGAACTCCAATTGTGGTCTAACGTATTACTCTTGTTCTCTGCGTTCCCCAGTCTTTGTCCACAGTAAGTTCTGGAGGGAAAACAAATGTTTAGGGTCTTAGCCATACCTGCTAATGAAAGCCAATACACCATATGCATTCTTAACACCCTCTCAACTTGGGTGGTAACTTCAGGGACACAGGATCACTCTGTTCGTGCACACTGCTAAGGTTCCTGCCTTTAATCATGTAAACTTTTTCTGCAGATTCTTCTAATCTGAAACCATCCCTATCTTTGTAACTTCCTAGAGTCTATATAACACTCATAAACTGTGAAACCTCCTCAAGTCCCTATATTCCTAATGCCTGCAAAATCCTCCAATCCCGATATCCCTCCCTAACTCTGTAAATGCCACCATCCTCCAGTGCCATTCTGGGGAACATTGCAGAGGAAGGAAGATTTGTAGAATCCGGACCATGTTACGGAGGTAGGAAGGGCTGCAGAACCTGGAGGATGGTACTAATGTAGGAAGGAACGTGGATCCTGCAGGAGGTTAGACAGTGTGGGATTCATAGAGCCTGCAGGATGGGACCAAGAATGGGTTGTGGACCCTGAAGGATGTTAAGATTTGAACCACAGATCATCTTTGATTGGACTATTCAGCCGATCTTAGAGTCAAAGAGATGTACAGCATGGAAGCAGACCTTTCGGTCTAACCTGTCTATGCCGAACATTTTTCCCAACCCAATCCAGTCCCACCTACCAGCATCTGGCCCATATTCTTACAAACCCTTCCTATTCATATGCCCATCCAGATATCTTTGTATCAGCCTCCACCACTTACTCTGGCAGCTAATTCCATACACGTACTATCCTCTGCGTGCAAAAAAAGCCCCTTAAGTCTCTTTTATATCTCTCTCCTCTAACCGTAAACCTGTGTCCTCCAGTTCTGGACTCCCATTCCCGAGGGTGAAGACTTTGTCTCTTTAGCCTCTCCATGCCTCTCTTTTATAAAGCTCTATATGGTTTTATAAAACTCTATATGGTCGCCCCAAAGATTTTATAAACCTCTAAATGATCACCCCTCAGCCTTCGATGCTCCAGGGAAAACAGCCCCAGCCTATTCAACCTCTCTATAGCACGAACCCTCCAATCCTGGCAACATCCTTGTAAATCTTTTCTGAACCATTTCAAGTTTCACAACATCCTTCTGATAGGAAGGTGACCAGAATTGCACACAGTATTCCAAAAGCGACCTAACCAATGTCCTGTACAGCCACAACATGATCTCACAACTCCTGTACTCAATACTCTAACCAATAAAAGAACCATACCAAATGCCTTCTTCACTATCCTACCTACCTGCAATTCCGCTTTCAAGAGCTATGAACCTGCACTCCAATATCTCTATGTTCAGCAACACTCCGTCAAAACTTACCATTAAGTGTATAAGTCCAGCAAAGATTTGCTTTCGCAAAATACAGCACCTCGCATTTATCTGAATTAATATCCATCTGCCGCTTCTCAGCGCATTGGCCCATCTGATCAAGATTCCATTGTAATTGGAAGTAACCTCTTTTGCTGGCCACTACACCTCCAATTTTGTTGTCATCTGCAAACTTACTAACTATACCTCTTATGCTCACAGCCAGATCATTTATGGAAACAATGCAAAATATTGGACCCAGCACCGATCCTTGTGGCACTCCACTGGACACAGACCTCCAGTTTGCAAACCAACCCTCCACCACCACTCTTTGTCTTCTACCTGTGATCCAGTTCTTTACCAATTGGCTAGTTCTCCCTGTATTCCGTGAGATCTAACCTTGCTAACCAGTCTCCAATGGGGAACCTTGTTGTACGCCGTACTGAATTCCATATAGATCACATCCACTGCTCTGCCCTCATCAATCTTCTCTGTTACTTCTTCAAAAAACTCAATCAAGTTTGTGAGACATGATTTCCCACTCAAAAAGAAATATTGACTATCCCTAATCAGTCCTTGCCTTTCCAAATACATGTACATCCTGTCCCTCAGGATTCCCTCCAACAACGTACACACCGATGTCAGGCTCACCAGTCTATAGTTCCATGGCTTTTCCTTACTGCCTTTGTTAAATAGTAGCAACACGATAGCCAACCTCCAGTCTTCTGGCTCTGAAGTCCTGTTTCTAGATTTCTTTACCGGAATGGTGCGCACAACTTAAGATTGCCAGGCTGGGAGATGTGAATTCAGGTGTGAATCTATTTGCCCGTTCTCTCTGTGTGCCTGACACTGACCTGGTGTTGCTCGGGTAAAAAGCACTCTCCGTGCAGCTTGTAACAAACAGATCTACAGGACTGACCAGAGGTAACGTCATCAAAACCTTCATTTAGAATGTTCTTTATTTTAATATTTTTAAATGGCAGTTTTATGAGATGCAGGAATTGAGGAGTTGTCATTTTTAAAAGAATGAAACTTTTGTCATTGACCCTGACACATGCAATGGGGATTCGTGGATTCTGTTGTTCTCTGCAGACTCTCACTCAGTTTTGAAGTGGCATTTAGACAGAAACATCAATAGGGAGAGAATAGAGGGATATCACCCATGTGTAGGCAGATGGGATTAGTTTAGCGTAGCATCATGGTCAGCACAGCCATGGTGGGCCGAAGGGACTTTTTTCTGTGCTGTACTGTTCTAGTTTCTAACTTCACGGCATACACCCTGTCAAACCCCTCACAATCCTGGATGTTTCATTCAATTTCTCTCCCATTCTTCAAAACACCATTAGGTTCAAGGTCAATCTACTCCACCTCTTCTCATTGGAAAATCCCGCCATCTCCAGAATCAGCCGAGTGAACCTTCCCTGGCCTGCCTCCAACACAAGAATGTCTTTCCTTAGGGCACGCATACTGTTCAATATAATCTAGGTGTGGTCTGACTTGTACCTTGCATCATTTTAGCAAACCCTCCCTATTTTTAGACTCCATTCCCTTTGCCTTCTCTATGACCTGCTGATCCTGTAAACTACCTGTTTCAGATTGATACACAAGGATTCCCCAAACCCTTTGTGCTGTCAGTCTGAACCAAACGGTGTTAGCCTGACAGTAAGTCGGGAACGTGCCGGAATGTGCTATAAAGAATATGACAATAAATGATAACTGGATGTTTAGAAACAATGGGAGATGTATGATTTTATAAAAGGGGAATATTTTTAAATCTGTAGGATTCTATATTTTGGTGTGACCATAAATGCAGAATAGATAAGGGTGGGGGAGGCTAGTTGCGGTAGAGGGATATTTGAAATTTCAGAAGCATTTCGACAAGTTTCAACAAGGGCTAAAACTGAGCTCATGAGAGAATAGGGCCCCTGAAAGATCAATGAGGCGGTCTGTGTGGAATCAATGCTGATGGGTGAGATACTGAACACATATTTTGCGTTAAGATTTACTGTGGAGAAAGACATGGAAGCTCGGGAACTTGGAAAAATACATAGTGATGTCTTGAAAAGAGTTCACATTGGAGAACAGAAGGTGCTGGATGTCTGAAAATGCAATAAGTTAGATAAAACCTTGGGACATGGTCAGATGAATCCCAGCGCCTTGTGAGGAGTGAGGGAGGAAATTACAGGGCCCCTCCCAGAGATATTTGTATCATCGACAGCTGCTACGGACCAGTGAGACTGATGGCAGGGTGGTAAGTTGTTGGAGGAGATTCTGAGAGAAACGATCATCGTGCATTTGGAAAGGTAAGGACAGATTAATGATCATCAGCATGGCTTTGTGCACGGGGAATCATGTCTCAAATCTGAGTGTGGAGGGAGACAAGTGAGAGTTCAAAGCAGAGCAGTACACGATGTCCACATGAACTTTATCAAGGCCTTTGACAAGGTTTTGCATGGTAGACTGGTTAGTAAGTTTAGATCAGACATAACCAGGGAGCGCTCACTAACTAGATACAAAACAGATTGACGGTAGGAGACAGAGCATGTTCATAGAGGGTTACTGCTCAAACTGCAGGCCTGTGACCAACGGTGTGCCATGGGGTTCGGTGCTGGGTCACTGTTGTGCATCATTTATATAAACAGTTTGGATGATAATACAGTCGCCATGGTTAGCAAGTTTGTGAGTGAGACTGAAATTGGTGATAAAGTGGACAGTGAAGAGGGTTATCGAAGAGTACAATGGGATCAACACTACTCCTGGACCAGTGAGGTTAGGAATAACAGGTGGAGAAATGCAAGATGTTGTATTGTGGTAAAGCAGACCAGGCTGGACTTGTACAATTAATGTTCGGGCCCTGGGTAGTGTTGTCAATCATTTCAGTGACCCAGGGACGCAGGTACACAGTTTTTTGAAAGTAGCGTCACGGGTAGACAGGCTGGTGAAGCAGGCGTTTGGGATGGTTACCCCTCATTGGGCAGAGCATTGAGAGTAGGAGTTGGGATGTCATAGTGTATCTGTACAGGACATTAGTGAGGCCTCTGTATAAGCATTGTTGATTATCTGGAAAAAATCAACTTGTTCACGTATGTCCTTTAGGGAGGGATAGCTGACATTCTTACATGGTCGGGCTCACATGTGACTCCAGTCCCACAGCAATATGGCTGATTCTGAGCTGCCTCTGGGCAATTAGCAGTGAGGTAATGTATGCTGGTCCAACCGGTGACATCCTCAGGCCATGAATGAATCAATGAAAAATACAGATGTCTATCCCTACCTTTGCAAACAGCTCTAGCTGCAGCAATTCGTACTGGCTTTGTAATGTTGTTCAGGCTTTTGCCCCTCTCTGTAACACTCTCACCACCTCCAGCAACTTCAATTCTCCCTGTTCCGCTACTCTGGTTAAACACTGACAATATTTCCTCTTCCTACTGCACTCCTCCACATTTCTAAATGTTGGTTACTTCAGAATTGAACGGTTCTTTTTCATCTCTTAAACAAATCGGTCAAGACCGTCTGAAGTGGGGAAGGAGCGTTGGGAAGGTGTCGAGCACCTTGAGACTTTCTGTGGGGAGAACGGGAATCCAGGAGAAAACAGCACAAGGAGCGCGCTGTCATATCAACGCCCACCCACCCCCTTTCCATGTCCACCTTCTGCCTCAAGTGTAACTGCCACATCAGTCTGTACAGCCAACTCCAGACTCCCCCACCCCCACTGAGAGTGGGAGAGAGTCAGCCTCATCTGTGATCCACCGCCAAAGAGATGATGAGATAGGAAGGTTGAATCCCCTCACAATTATCCCAGTGCCTTTGTTACAAATTCAAACAATTCCCTGTTAATACAGTGTCTAATAATGTGCTATCACTCAGTATCTCTCCATGTGGTACCCCTCGCTGTGTCAGTCTATTTACTGCCTCTGTCAGCATTTCTCCCTCTTACAGATGGTCTGAGATCCTGAGTCAACAGAATTGTCCTTTCCAGAGAGATGCAGCAGCACAGGCAAGGGATGGAGACTGGGATTATCGAGATCTCTGCTGGACTCAGTGCCACTCTGCATGTGTTATACTCATTGCATCAGTCTAATTTCCCATTCTGTCTATTTCTGTCTCATGCAGGTAATCAGGATGTTCCTAACTCCTGTCTCATCCATCACCTCATTGAAACTGGTTGGTCAGCCAGATGAGAGATGGAGAGGGAGATCTGGAGCATTCAGTAATTCCTGCAGCCGGTAAGATCGCTCACAGTGAACAGCACAGGGTGGAGGTAGTAGACTTCGAAATTCAGACCTGGAAGACAGGACATAGATACAGAGCTGGGTAAGGAACAGCAACAGTCTAGGCTCTACATCAGTCCCTACCTATGTAATCTTCTCCAGCTCCTACAACCCTTCCTTAGCTGTGAAAAATTTGTAATCTCCTTATCCTTCTCCAATTCTTTGATAATCTTGTTAAATTTCACCCTCATTCATACCACCATACCCCTCCCGACCATAGGAACCTCTTTCAGTTTGTGCAAGCCTCCCCATTTCTGTAACTGTCTCCAACCCAGTAACCTGACATTCTCCATTGCCTTCCTATCTATGTATCATAGAACATAGAACATAGAACATAGAACATTACAGCGCAGTACAGGCCCTTCGGCCCTCGGTGTTGCGCCGATCAAAGCACCCCTAACCTACACTAAGCCACTATCCTGCATATACCTATCCAATGCCCGCTTAAATACCCATAAAGAGGGAGAGTCCACCACTGCTACTGGCAGGGCATTCCATGAATTTACGACTCGCTGAGTGAAGAACCTACCCCTAACATCTGTCCTGTATCTACCCCCCCTTGCTATGCCCCCTTGTAATAGCTGACTCCATACGTGAAAAAAGGTTCTCACTGTCAACCCTATCTAACCCCCTAATCATCTTGTACACCTCTATCAAGTCACCCCTAAACCTTCTTTTCTCCAATGAAAACAACCCCAAGTGCCTCAGCCTTTCCTCATAGGATCTTCCTACCATACCAGGCAACATCCTGGTAAACTTCCTCTGCACCCGTTCCAGTGCCTCCACATCCTTCCTATAGTATGGCGACCAAAACTGCACACTATATTCCAGATGCGGCCGCACCAGAGTCTTATACAACTGCAGCATGACCTCAGGACTCCGGAACTCAATTCCTCTACCAATAAAAGCCAGTACGCCATATGCCTTCTTCACTGCACTATTTACCTGGGTGGCAACTTTCAGAGATCTGTGTACATGGACACCAAGATCCCTCTGCTCTTCCACACTACCAAGTATCCGACCATAGCCCAGTACCCCATCTTTTTATTACTCTTACCAAAGTGAATCACCTCACACTTAGCTACATTGAACTCCATTTGCCACCTTTCTGCCCAGCTCTGCAGCTTCTCTATATCCCGCTGTAACCTGCCACATCCTTCCTCACTGTCTACAACTCCTCCGACTTTCGTATCATCTGCAAACTTGCTCACCCAACCTTCTAACCCTTCCTCCAGGTCATTTATAAAAATGACAAACAGCAATGGTCCCAAAACAGATCCTTGCGGAACACCGCTAGTGACGGCACTCCAAGATGAACCTTTGCCATCAACTACTACCCTCTGTCTTCTTCCAGCCAGCCAATTCCTAATCCAAACCTCCAACTCACCCTCAATGCCATATCTCTGTATTTTCTGCAGTAGCCTACCATGGGGGACCTTATCAAATGCCTTACTAAAATCCATATATACCACATCTACCGCTTTCCCCTCATCTACCTCCTTAGTCACCTTCTCAAAGAATTCAATAAGATTTGTGAGGCACGACCTGCCCTTCGCAAAACCATGCTGACTATCCTTGATCACATTATTCTTATCCAGATGTGCATAAATCCTATCCCTTACAATTCTCTCTAAGACTTTGCCCACAACAGAAGTGAGACTCACTGGCCTATAGTTACTAGGATTATCCCTACTCCCCTTCTTGAACAAGGGAACCACGTTTGCTAGCCTCCAGTCCTCTGGCACTACTCCTGTAGACAAAGAGGACACAAAAATCAAGGCCAATGGCTCTGCAATCTCCTCCCTTGCTTCCCAGAGAATCCTAGGATAAATGCCATCAGGCCCAGGGGACTTATCTATTTTCACCCTTGCCAGAATTTCCAACACCTCTTCTCTACATAGCTCAAAGCCATCCATTCTACTTATTCGTGCCTCGGTATTCATATCGACAACAATGTCCTGTTCCTGAGTGAATACTGACGAAAAGTATTCATTCAGTGCCTCCCCAATCTCTTCAGCCTCCACACGCAGCTTCCCATTACTATTCTTGATTGGACCTATTCCTACCCTAGTCATTCTTTTATTCCTAACATACCTATAGAAAGCCTTAGGGTTTTCCCTAATCCTACCAACTAAGGACCTCTCATGTCCCCTCCTTGCTGCTCTTAGCTCTCTCTTCAGGTCCTTCCGGGCTACCTTATAACTCTCAATCGCCCCTATTGAACCTTCACGCCTCATCTTTACAAAGGCCGCCCTCTTCCATTTATCAAGGGATTCCAATTCCTTATTAAACCACGGCTCCCTCACACGACCCTTTCCTCCCTGTCTGATAGGTACGTACTTATCAAGGACACTCAATAGTTGCTCCTTGAACAAGTTCCTTGAACAATATCAATTATGCTCTTGCCTTGGAATCTACTTTTCCAATCCACACATCCTAAGTCATGCCTCAACGCATCATACTTTCCCTGCCCCCAGCTATAACTCTTGCCCTGTAGTACACACTTATCCCTCTCCAGAGCCGAGAAGCCTTCTTATATCTGTAAATGTCTTCAGTCACGACAACCTTCCATATCTCTGTTAGTATACACAATAATCTCCTAGATGAAACAGCTCCTGTCTGTGCCTCTACCTGCCTCTTCCTATCTCCATCCCTATCCCTATCTCCAGAATCTAATCCAGCTCTCTCTATCTCTGCAAATTCCTCCAATCCCAAAACCCCTTTGTCCCACTGACATCTTGACCAGATGTAACTCTGTTTAACTCTAATATCCTTGAGTCCCTATAAGCCTCCCTATCTCTGTAACCTCTACCCATCTGTTCAACCCCCCACTACTGAGGAATGACTCCCTGTATTCACCATAAGGAAGATGGAATGACCGTGAACAGGTATGATGGAACTGTCAATCCGGAGATGTAGCTGCAGAATGACCATCGCTGGGAAGTGAATACTGAAGGGTTGTTTGCATAGAGTCATAGAGTCAGAGAGATGTACAGCATGGAAACCGACCCTTCGTTTCAACCCATCCACGCTGTGCAGATATCCCAACCCAATCTAGTCCCAATATGCAGACTAGGCAAAAAGCCAACAAGTTATGAAGGAAGCATTAGGTTAATGCATTAATGAGACAGTCATGTGGATCTGAATATGAAAAGTTGAGCTGAGAATAAGCAAGCAGCAGCAACCGTTAGCAGGAATTCTTTTGTAGGCACCAAGCAGTGATGGGAATGTCAATATGGTTACAGTTAGGACACTGAATGTACTTATGGCAAGGGCAGTACAGTAACTGTGTGTGACAGTGGTCTCCATGCCGACTGATACAGCAACGAGCGTGTTGGATTTAATTTGTTGGTGTGAATATAAATGGCAGAATTGTAAGGGTGTAGAAGGGGTGTACTCGTATAGGAGATATGGTTTATTTGAATTATCAGAAGCCTTTATGTAAGTTTCAATAAGGGCTAAAGAGTAACTTGGGAGAGAATAGGTCCCTTAAAGATCAATAAGGTCGCGTATGTGTGGAACCAGAGGAGATGGGTGAGATATTAGACAAAATAGTCTTGTCAGTATTTACTATGGAGAAAGACATGGAAGCTCGGGGATGTGGGAAAATAAAGAGTGATGTGTTGGAAAGAATCCTCAACAGAGAAGAGAAAGTGCTGGAATCTTAAAACAAATAAAGCTAGATCAATCCTCAGTAGCTCATTAGGTCAATCCTAGAATATTGTGGGAAGCTAGGGAAGAGATTGCAGTATCCCTTACAGAGATATGTATATTATCAACAGACACAGTGAGATGTTGGAAGACTGGAGGTTGGCTAACGCTGTTCCATCACTGAAGGACTGCAGGGAAAAGCCGGGAAATTACAGCCCCGTGAGCCCAGTGATGGGGAAGTTGTTGGAGGAGATTCTGAGAGAAAGGAGCTCCTTACATTTACAAAGACAAGGGCTGATTCGAGATAGTTAGCATGGCTTTGTGAATGGAAAACCACGTTTCACAAACCGGATGGACTCTTCAAGGAGGTGGCCAAAGAAAGACGAAGGAAGAGCAGTGAGCATTGTCCACATGGACTTTAGCATCTAATCAAGAGGAAGAAGAAAGCTTACTTAAGGTTGAGGAAGCAAGGATCACACAGGGCTCCAGAAAGTTACATTGGATGGCACGGTGTCTCGGTGGTTAGCACTGCTGCCTCATAGCACCACGGACTCCATTTCGATTACAGCCTCAGGCGACTGTCTGTGGGGTGTTTGCGTATTCTCCCTGTGTGTTTCCTCCGGGTGCTCCGGTTCGCCCCCCCTCCCACCCCCCCCCCCCCCCCCCCCACAGCCCAAAGATGTGCCAGTTTGGTGGCTTAGCCCTGCTAAATCATCCATAGTGTTCAAGGATGGGTAGGTTTGGTGCATTAGTCAGGGCAAATGGAGAGTAATAGGGTGGGGGAATGGGGCTGGGTTGGATACTGTTTGGAGGGTTGATATGGAGTTGTTGGGCCAAATGACCCATTTCCACACTGTAGGGATTCTCTGAAGGTACCAGGAAGGAACCAAGAGATGGACTTAGGGCAACTAGAAGGGGACATGAAAAAGCATTGTTGGGAAGGATTAAGGAAAACCGTGAGGCATTCTCCATTTATGCGAGGAACAAGAGGATGGTCAGAGTGAGGATAAGGCCAATCTGGGATAGTGGAAGGAACTTGTGCCTGGAGTCACAGGAGGTAGGGGAGGTCCTTAATGAATACTATGCCTCAGTATTCACTGCTGAGAAGGGTCTTGTCGTTTGTGAGGACAGCGTGAAACAGGCTGATGTACGTGAACAGGTGGATGTTAAGAAGGAGGATGTGCTGAGAATTTTGTAAAAGATAAGGATAGAAAAGTCGCTGAACCAGACTGGATGCAACCAAAGTTAGTACAGGAACCAAGGGAGTGGATTACCGAGCACCTGGTGATGACCTTTGCAGCCTCACTGTCCACTGGAGTCGGACCAGATGATTGGAGGCAGGAAAATATTATTCCCTTGTTCAGGAAGGGGAATAGGGATAATCCTGGGAATTGCACACCTGTCAGTCTTATGTCTGTGGTGTGAAGATTATTGGAGAGGACTCTGGGAGACAGGATTTATTATTCCTTGGAAAACTATAAATTGATTAGAGATAGTCAGCATGGTTTTGTAAGGGGCAGGACATGCCTTACAAGTCTTATTGAATCTTTTGAGAATGTGACAAAACATCTTTATGGCTCATTCAGAAAGTACGGAGGCATGGGGTACAGGGAAACCTGTCTGTCTGGATACAGAATTACTGGCCCACAGAAGGCAGAGGGCGATGACAGATGGAAAGCATTCATCCTGGTGCTCAGTGACCAGTGGTTTGCTGCAGGGAGAGTTTACAGGACCTCTGGTCTTTGTAAGTTTATGAATGACTTGGATATGTGATTGAAAGAGGCGTTAGTAAGTTCCCAATGACACGAAGGTTGGTTGGGTGGTTGATAGTGTGGAGGGCTGTTGTAGGTTGCAACAGAACATTGACAGGATGCAGAGTTGGGCTGAGAATGGGCAGATGGAGTTCAATCTTGGAAAAGTGTGAAGTCATTCATTTTGAAGATTGAATTTGAATGCAGAATACAGAGTTAAAGGCAGGATCTTTGGAAGTGTGGAGGAACAGAGGGATCTTGGGTTCCAAGTCCATAAATCCTTCAAAGTAGCCACCTAAGCTGATAGGCTTGTTAAGAAGCAATATATTGTGTGGGATTTCATTAGTTTCGGGATTGAGTTTTAAAGCTGTGAGGTTATGCTGCAGCTCTATAGAGCCCTAGTTCGACCCCACTTGGAATGTTGTGTTCAGTTTTGGTCCCTTCATTGCAGGAAGGATGTGGAAGGTTTAGAGAGGGTAAAGAGGAGATTTACCAGGATGCTGCCTGGACTGGAGAACATGTCTTATGACGAAAGTTGGAGGGAGTTAAGGCTTTTCTCATTGGAGTGAAGAAGGGTGAGGAGTGACTTGGCAGAGGTGAACAAGGTGATGAGAGATATAGATAGAGTCAATAGAGAGATATATTTTTTTAACCCTCAGATAAATAGTTATTAAAAGGGGTTTTAATTTTCGGATGATTAGTTGATGGTTAAGGGGAGATTTCAGAGGTAGGTTCGTTACATACAGAGTGGTGGCTGAATGAATGCACTGCCAGCGGTGGCAGTAAAATTAGATGCATTAGGGACATTTAATATACATCTGGATAGGCACATGGATGATAATAAAATGAAGGGTATGGAAGTTAGAGTCATAGAGAGTCAACATGGAAACAGACACTTCAGTCCAACCTGTCCATGCTGAGCAGATATCCCAACCCAATCTAGTCTCACCTGCCAGCACCCGGTCCATATCCCTCCAAACCCCTACTATACATATACCCATCCAAATACCTCTTAAATGTTGCAATTGTACCAGTCTCCACCACTTCCTCTGGCAGCTCATTCTCTACACATACCACCCTCTGCATGAAAAAGTTGCCCCTTAGGTCTCTTTTATATCTTTCCCCTTTCATCCATAACCTATGCCCTCTAGTTCTGGACACCCTAAACCCAGGGAAAAGACTTTTTCTATTTACCCTATCCATACCCCTCATAATTTTGTAAACCTCTATAAGGTCACCCCTCAGCCTCCGATGCTCCAAGGAAAACAGCCCCAGCCTGTTCAGCCTCTCCCTATAGCTCAAATCCTCCAGCCCTGGCAACATACTTGTAAATCTTTCCTGAACCCTTTCAAGTTTCCCAACATCTTTCTGATAGTAAGGAAACCAGAATTGCACGCAATATTGCAACAGTGGCCTAACCAATGCGTTGTACTGTTGCATCATGACCTCCCAACTCCTGTACTCAATACTCTGACCAATAAAGGAAAGCATACCAAACACCTTTTTCACTATCCTGTCTACCTGCGATTCCACTTTCAAGGAGCTATGAACCTGAACCCCAAGGTCTCTTGGTTCAACAACACTCCCTAGGACCTTACCATTAAGTGTATAAGCCCTGCTAAGATTTGCTTTCCCAAAATGCAGCGCCTCGCATTTATGAATTAAACTCTATCTGCCACTTTTTTTTGATCTTACGGTTGGATAAAAGATTGGCATATCATCATGGCTGAAGGGTCTTGTTCCATACTGTTCTGTGTTCCACACGTCGTATGGTAAACTGGGTAGTAAGCTCAGATCAGTGTAAAAGGTTATGGTGTTCAGGAGGAGCGAGTCAACTGGACAGAAAATTGGGTTTGATGGTTGGAGACTGAGGGTGATGGGGGACATATTGTTTTTCTGACTGGAGACACGTGACCAGCGGTGAAGTGGGTCCCCTGTTGTTTGTCATTTGGACAAATGGTTTGGATGGGAATATTGTTAAGTAAGTTAAGTAAGTTTTTTGAGTGACACTGAAATTGGTGGTAAACTGGACAGTGATGAAGGTTATCTGTGATACAACAGGATGAACGGGACTGCTGGGAGAGTGGGCTGAAGAATAGCAGATGGAGTTAAATTAGATAAATCTGAAGTGTTCCATTTTGGTGAAACAAACCAGGGTGGGACCTGTACAGTTAATGTTCGGTCCCTGGGAATGTTGTAAGTCTGTGACCCAGGGATGCAGGTACACAGTTCTTTGAAAGTGGTGTCACAGGGAGACAGGCTGGTGAAGCAGGTGTTTGGGATGGTTTCCTTAATTGGGCAGAGCATTGAGAGTAGGATTTGGGATGTCATGTTGTATCTGTACAAGACATTGGTCAGGTCACCATAAAAGCATTGTTGATCAGTAGGAAGAACGCATCTGGTTCACTGACCTCCTTTTGAGTGTCCTTTTCACTGACATTCTAACCTGGTCTGGCTAACATGTGACTCCAGACTACAGCAATGTGGCTAACTCTGAGCTGTCCTCTGTGTAATTAGCAGTGACACCCACATCCCATGAATGAATAAATAAAAATACATATGTCCCTCCCTACCTCTGCAAACCCCTCCAGCTGCAGCAATTCATACTGGTTTTGTAACATCATTCAGGTCCTGACCACTCTCTGTAACACTCTTACCACCTCCGGCAACTTTACCTCTCGTTGTTCCTTTTGTGAAAATAAACCCTGACACTGTTTCCCCTTCCCACTGCCCAACTCCTGCTAGCAGACCCTTTGCAATCCCTTTAACACTTACTCCTAAAACAATCTCTCTCTTCAGGACTTTTTGGTGATCTTCTAAACCTCATAATCTAGTATGACACATTTTGTCCTCAGTGAGGGGCCAGTGGAAATTTCTTGCCGAGGTTTTGTCTGTTTCAGTGGAATGTTCTTTTGTTGAGTGATTTACACTGTTCTTTCAAATGTTTTCCACTGTTCATTTCCAGGCACATATTTTAATTTGTTTCGCCTCTTTACCTTGGTCAGTTCTCATCTCAAACCCATGTTATTGGCTGTTTTTGTTTCTAGTTGTAGCTTGTCCTTTCTGTGATTCACTTTTCAACTTTATATTTCTTTAAACTGAACTTTATCACAATTTCCCTGAGGATCTCTCCAGGTGACATTACTCATTCACTAAGTTTGATCACACAACGATCGCTCTCAGATAGTTATGTCCCTAGCCAGTTGCATAATTTGTTATTCAAAGAAACACTGAACAAAAAATTCTCTGAACTACTCTTCTAATATCACTGTTGCCAGTGTGGCTGTCCCAGATTATGGGAATATTGAAGTTTCCCAAAATTATCACAAAGTGTTCGTTAAAAAAAATCCAATGAGTTCCTGTGTACTGCAGTGATGAGCAATGGAATGCTGTTCGGTGGCTAAAACTATTATGCTCCTTGTGTCCTTAGCAAGTAGTAGCCAGTATTTACATTCAGACTGACTCTACTTCATGATCTGAGATCAAATGATTTCTCTGTACTGCCTTTGTTATCCATTATTGTTAGTGTTACCCATTTTGCCTGAGTTTCCACAAGGTTGTGATCCATTGAATATTTATTCCACCTTTTGTTCGCCCTGTAACCATGTCTCTCTGGTGTCTAAATTTCTTTTATCTCTGTGTCACAAATCAATCTACCTTATTGAAGAGAGTTTAAAATCACACAACACCAGGTTATAGTCCAACAGGTTTAATTGGAAGCACACTAGCTTTCGGAGCGACGCTCCTTCATCAGGTTATAGTGGAGAGCTCGATCGTAACACAAAATTTATAGCAAAAATTTACAGTGTGATGTAACTGACATTATACGTTGAAAAATTGATTGTTAAGCCTTTCATCGGTTAGAATACAGTGATAGTTTCACTTCTTTCATGTGGAAATCACAAAACTTTTTTTTAAAGTTGCATTCTCGGGTTAGCTGTTAATAATGGTGATAGCTAAACAATATGTTGAAGGTGTTGGCCCCCTGTGTTCTCTGTCTATGGCCTGATGTTTCGATTGATTCTAATCTGAAAAGTGAGATAAGAAGTTTACATAAATTCATGCAGTTTTTGAGCTCAGAGTTCTACATGAATGTATGCAGTTTTTAAGCAAAGTACAATGTAACTCTGAAAGTACAATTTCACACCACATAATATATGTGTGCATGTGGGTCTTTGTCTGTGTGTGTCTGTCTGGGGTGGGGGTTGTGAGTGTGCGAAAGTGTGTGAGTAGTGGGTGCAGAGTGTGTTCAGTCTGTGAGGGTGTGCATATGTGAGGGTGGGAGTGTGTATGTCTATAAGGGTGTGTGTGGGTGTCTGTGTACGCGTCTGTGTGTACCTGTGTCCATGTGTATGTGAGAGCGTGTCTGTAGGAATGTGTGTGTGTGTGTATGTGTGTGTGTGTGTGTGTGTGTGTGTGTGTGTGTGTGTGTGTCGTGCAATGGTGATCACCTGTAATGTGACATGAACCCACGGTCCCGGTTGAGGCCCTCCCTATGGGTACCGGACTTAGCTATCAGCCTCTGCTCAGCCACTTTTTTCTCTGCTGCCTGTCCCGAAGTCCACCTTGGAGGATGGTTACCCGAAAGTCCAAGACTGAATGTCCTGGACTACTGAAGTGTTCCCCAATTGGGAGGGAACCCTCCTGTCTGTTGATTGTTGTGCGGTGCCCATTCATCAATTGTCGTAGCCTTTGCTTGGTTTCCCCAATGTACCATGCCTCCGGGCATTCTTGCCTGCAATGTATAAAATAGACTACGTTAGCTGAGTTACATGAGTACCTGCCATGTACAAGGTGGGAGGTTTTCCCACGCGTAATATGGTATCTATGTCCACAATCTGACACGTCTTGCAACGTCCACCGTAACAGGGTTGTATGGAGTTGTCCTGAGGGCCATCTGCTTTATCCTCGATTACAACGTCTTCACTGTCCACTATGCCACCCTCCAGCCTTTCCAGCACATCGCACATGGCTATCAATGACACAAATATCTTTGCTCGGGGCTCCACAATGTTCTGTGATACACTTAATCAATTCCTGAGGCTTTCCATAGCTTTGTGTTTTAAAACCTTCTATAACATGCACTCTTTTCAAGTCATAGAGATGTACAGCATGGAAACAGACCCTTCGGTCCAACTCGTCAATGCTGTCCAGAAGATGTAAATAAATCCATCCCATTTACCAGCATTTGGCCCATGTACTTCTAAAACCTTATTGTTCATATACACATCCAAATATCTCTTAAATGTTGTCATAGTATCATTATCTGCTACTTTCTGTCTCAGCTCCGTGTGCATAAAAAAGCTGTCCCTTCAGTGCCTTTTAAACCTTTACCCTTTAATCTTAAACCTATGCCCTCTAGTTTTGGACTCTCCAACCCCTGGAAAAAGACCTTGAATGTTTGCCCAATCCATGCCCCTCATGTTTATATAAACCTCTGTCAGGTCGCCCCTCAGTCTCTGATGCTCCAGGGAAAATAACCCCAGCTTATTCAGCAACAAACCTGGCAACATCTTGTCAATCTTTTCTGAACACTTCCAAATTTCACAGCATCATTCCTATAGCGGGGATACTGGAATTGCAGAAAACGCCAAATGTGGTCTAACGTATTACTCTTGTTCCTTGAGTTCCCCAGTCTTTGTCCACAGTAAGTTCTGGAGTAAAAAATATGTTTAAGGTCTTAGCCGTATCCTGCGGTTCCACACATCAATGGTCTCATTGATCTTTAAGGGACAGCATTTTGTCTCGAGTTACTCTTTTACTCAATATATTTATACAATCACTTTTGGATTCTCCTTATCATTCTCTGCCAAGGCTAATGCATGTACACTTTCTGCAATCCTGATTTCTACCCAAAGTGTATTCCTAAAGTCCCTGTGATCCTCAGGGATTCCCTTGATCCAGCTGGCTATCCCTGACATGTGCCCCCTTTTCCTTGACCAGACCCTCAATGGACAGCCAATGTTTCCGAATGCTGTCAGCATTGAGCTGCACACAAACAGGAACATGCTGGCGCTGATCGCTCAATTTATCTCACTTTTAAAATATTCTCACTTGCCAGACTTCCCTTTCCCTGCAAATAGACTCCCCAATCACCTTTTGAGAGTTCCTGGCTAATATTATCAAGATTAGTCTGGCCCCATTTTATAACTTGAACCTGTGGACCAGCCCTGTGCTTTTCCATCGCTATTTTCAAACTAATAGACTTGAGTCACTTTGGCAAAATTCTTTCCCACTCACATCTCAGTCCCTTTTCCTACCTTGTCTCCCAAAGGGAAGTCAGGTTTTGCCCATTTCTGTTTTCAGGCCATTTACATATTGATTGGGAATTTTCTGGAACTCAATTACCAAATTCTCCCTTGCAAACACTGAACACTGGGAGTCCCAGTCTAGGTTTGGAAAGTTTAAAAACCCCAACCATAACAGCCCTATTATTATGATTGATATTTGAGATCTCCTGATATGTTTGTTCCTCAGTCTGCCACGGATTATTCGGGTTCAGTAGGACAATCGTGTCAGAATGATGACCCATTCTTTTTTCTCAGTTCCACTAACATAGCGTCACTGGGTGATCCCACAGGAATATCCTCTCTAGGAATGATTCATGCAATGAAAACCCACCACCACGCGTCCTCTCTTGCCTCCCCTTCGATGCTTCCTGTAGCACCTCCACCTTGAAACAATGAACTGCCAGCCCTGCCCCTCCCTCAGCTGTGTTTCTGTAATAACTATAATATCCCAGTCCCATGTTCCAATCCATTCCCTGAGTTCATCTTCCTTAGCTGTCAGGTCCCTTGCATTGAAATAAATGCAGTTTAATCATCAGTTCCCCCTCCCCCATTTCCTGCCATGTTCTTGCCTGCCTTGTCTGCTGAAATTGCTGTCTTCAACTTGTGCACCAACATCAATCTTCTTTCTGGCCTTATGACTGTTTAAGGTGCAACACCCTGCCAGATTAGATTATATCCTCTCAAGCAGCTCTAACAATTCGCCCCATCAAGATGTGGGTCCCCCTCCTGCCCCCAGTTCAGGTGCCTTCCCCACCCTGTCAACCTGTGCTGACACCGTCAGACATCCAGGGACTTGCCCACCAAGGTCCCAGTGTTACTCAGTTCTCTAGGAGGACCTACCCTTCATGATGTATATCCTTCACTTATGAGACTTCCCACAGTTCATTACCTCACAGTGATCAGAAGTAAACTCCATCTGCCATTACTCAGAGTGTGTACAACTCTGAGTATGACTAACTTCATCCAGTCTCCCCAACTGCCCCGACCTCTAATTGTCGAGAGAATGCACAACCCTCCCTATTGCGTTAACCTCCTCCAGTCCCTCTCATGGACACCATCTATGTAAGCTTCTCCAGTTCCTGACTATATTTTCATACGGTTCCAATAAACCCTTGTGAACTTTGTGACCTAGCCAATCTCTGCAGTGCTCTGTATAATCAGCCTCACTGTGCCTGGAACCTGGCTTCAATTCCAGCCTTGGCCGACTGTCTGTATGGACTTTGCATGTTCTCCCCCCGACTGTGTGGGTTTCTTCCGGGTGCTCTGGTTTCCTGCCATCGTCCAACATTTGCACGATGCGTGGATTGGCCATCATAAATTGACTGTAGTCTTCAGGCAAGTGTGGTTTAGGTGAGTTCACCATGAGGAATGCAAGGTTTATTGGACAGGGAGAGGGATGGGTCTGGTTAGGATGCTCTTTAGAGGGTTGGTGTGGACTTATTGGGCTGTGGAGATTCTATTCAGGTTATTGTCCAGTACTGTCAACCATCCCTGTCTCTTGAACCTTGCCTCATCCCCAATACTCTCCTTATATGTGTAATCTACAACAGTTTCTAAAACATTCCTTGCTGAAGTAAGCTTCTCCAGTCCTTACCACGATCGATATGACTGTTGCCTCTTCCTGCTTTTAGAACCCTCTCTATAACTATTGCCATTCGTTACATCACTCCCAATCACTGCCCCATCCTGAAACCCCAAACATATTTATATCTCTGTAAACCCATCTGGACTGTCTGTACATCCTTTTGACAATCCCGTTCTGAGACTTTCTCTATGTCAAAAAAGTCCTGAAGTGTAGGTAACCCTTGTTATTGTAACCTCCCTCCAGCCTTACAACACTGAGGATCTGTGGAAGCTCTTTTCAAACCGACAGCCATCTCTGTGTCTGTAATCTCCTCCACTCCCCATAATACATTCTGTCTGAGCTCCTCTGTAGTCCATTAAATACTCTTTAACACTGTCTGTATCAGTGTAACCTTCACCAAAAACACAACCTTCCCTATCTGTCTGCATCCCTACACCAGTCCCTATCCCACTCAGCTCCGTCTAACAATACAACCCTCCATGTCTGTGTATTCAGCTTCAGTGCCTACATCCCTCCCTATCTGTGTAACCTTCTCCATGCATTTTTTCTACAGTCTCTTCATCTGACCCTGTCAGTGTAACCTCTTCCAGTCCCGAAAACTCCCCTCTCTTTAACTTTCTCCGGCCACACAACCCTCACTATCTGTGACCTACTCCTGTCGGAGAACCCTCCCTCTGTGAACTGCTCCAACTCTTCAACTCTCCATAAGCTCCTGCAGCTCTTACAGCCCTCCCTATCTACCAAACCTCTTCCAGTCCCTAAAACGCCATCAGTCTGTGGAGACCCTACCACCATTCCGATCTGTGTTATCCTCTCCGGTCCCTGCAACACTCCCGATCTGAACATCCCACTCCAATGCCTGTGCGTCTCCCGATCCTGTTCCTACAAGACTCATTAACAATGTAACATCCTCCCGTCACTATCACCCACCCTGTCAATATAAGTTCCTTCTGTATCTCCAAACATTTACTCATCTCCATAACCTTCTCCAGCTCTTACCCCCATCTGTGTAAACATCACTCTCCACTCGAACCCTCCCTACCTCAGGAACTTCCTCCTGTTTGTGCTATGCTCCCTTATCTGTGAAACTGTCTCCAACCAAACTTGCAACCCATTCTCTCAAAAAGCAATCTTGATTCCACAGCCTCCATGTCTAAATAACCCCCAGAACCTAAGCCTTCCTATATCTATAAACATCTTCTGTCACGACTACCCTCCATATCTGTTTGTTCCACCAGATGATACAAACATCTTTATCTCTGTAATCTGCTCAGCTCCCTAAAACAGTCCCTGTCTGTGTAATCCAGCCCTGTCCTACACAAGTCCTTATCCCTGTAAACTTCTCTATCCCTCCCAACATTTCCAACTCCATGAACCCCTGTCAGCCCTACAGCTCTCCACATTTCTGTAACCTCCTGTGGCTCTATGGTCCTCCCTCCCCGTGAAACCACCTCCAGTCCCCACATCCCTCCCAGTCTGGGTCCTCTGCTCCAGATCAGACCATTGCTATCTCTGTAAACACCTGCACTCCTGACAACTCTTCCCATTTGTGTAACCTCGTTCAGACCACATACTCTCCGGCTTCCTGAATCCTCTTCCTGCATTGCAACCAAAACCACATGTTTATGTAATATCCACCAGTGCTTACACCCTCCCCAACTCAGTAACCTCTCGCAGTCCTAACAAAACACCTAAACTGTGAAACCTCTCATTTCCCTACTGTCCTCCCTCCCTCCCTCCCTCCTCAAATGCCTTCATCACCATGAAACCTCACAATTACTGAAGTCTCCTTTTGGCATTGCAACCCTCCTAATGTCTGCAAAATCCTCCTGTCCTGATATCCCTCCCTGACACTGTAATCCCCACCACCCTCCAGTGCCCTTCTGGGGAACATGGCAGAGGAGAGAAGATTTGTAGCGTCTGGACCATGTTACGGAGGTAGAATTCTGGAAAATACAGATTTGGTCTCATGTCTGTGGTGTGCAGACTATTGGCGAGGACCGTGAAGAAAGGATTTATGACTACTTGGAAAACCATAGTTAAATTAGAGACAGTCAGTATGGGTTTGTGAGGGGTCAGGTCATGCCTCACAAACCTTATTGAATTCTTTGAGTATATGTTAGAAGACGTTGATGGCTCATTCAGAAAAGAAGGATGATTGGGATACAGGGAAATCTGTCTGTCTGAATGCACGATCGGATGGCCCAGAGAAGACGGAGTATGGCGGCAGATGGACAGAATTGAGCTTGGAGATCAGTGGCCAGTGTTGTTCTGTAACAATCAGCACTGGGACTCTGGTTTTTGTGATTTTTGTAAATGACTTGGATGTGGATGTTGGAGAGTGGGTTAGTAAGTTTGCCAATAACATGAAGGTTGGTGGAGTGGTGGGGAATGTGGAGGGCTGTTGTAGGTTGCAATGGGACATTGACAGGATGCAGAGCTGAGCTGTAAGTGGCAAATGGAGTTCAATCTGGAAAGGTGTGAAGTGATTCATTCTGGAAGGTCGAACCTGAATATTGAATACAGCGTTAAAAGGCAAAATACTTGGCATTGTGGAAGAACAGAGAGATCATGGGGTCCATGTCCATAGATCCCTCAAAGTTGCCACGCAGGTTGGTAGGGCTGTTAAAACGTCATATGTTGTGTTGGCTTTCCTTAGCAAGGGGATCGATTTTAAGAGCCGCGGGGTTTTACTTCATCTTTATAGCGACCTGGTGAGGCCACACTTGGAATATTGTGTTCAGTTCTCGTCCCATCTTTACAGGAACGATGTGCGACCTTTAGAGAGCGTACACAGGAGATTTACCCGGATGCTGCCTGGAATGGAGGGCATTTGTTATGGAGAAAGTTTGAGGGAGCTAAGGCTTTTCTCATTCGAGTGAAGAAAGGTGAGGAGTGACTTGGTAGAGGTGAACACGGTGATGAGAGAAACAGAGTGTGTGAATTGTGAGAGACTTTTCCTCCTATGCCATAATTGGCTATTACAAGGGGGTGTAATTTTAAGGTGATTGGAAGATGGATAAGAGGATAGAGAATGGTAGGTGGTTGGACGGACTGCCAATGGTGGTAGTAAAATTAGACACATCTGGGACATTTAATAGACTCTTGGACAGACTCATGGATAATAGTAAAATGAAGGGTATGTAGGTTAGTTTGATCTTACAGTTGGATAAAAGGTTGGCATAGCATCATGGCTGAAGGGTCTTGGGCTGAACTGTTCTGTGTTCTACGTTCTGTGTGGTAAATTGGGTAATAAGCTCAGATCAGTGTAAAAAGGATATGGCATTCAGGAGGAGCTAGTGAACTGGATACAAAATTTGCTTGATGGTAAGAGACAGAGGGTGGTGGGAGACATGTTGTTTTTCTGACTGGAGGCATGTGACGAGCCGTGGAGTGGGTCCACTGTTATTTGTCATTTGAATAAATGGTTTGGATAGGAATATTGGTTTCCTGGTAGGTAAGGATTTTGGGTGTCACTGAAATTGGTAGTAAAGTGGACAGTGAAGAAGGTTATCTATGATACAACAGGATGGACAGTACTGCTGGGATAGTGGGATGAAGAATAGCAGATGGAGTTTAATTAGATAAATGTGAAGTGTTCCATTTTGGTGAAACAAACCAGGTTGGGACTTGTACAGTTAATGTTCGGGCCCTGGGTGGTGTTATCAGTCAGAGACCCAGCCATGCAGGTACACAGTTCTTTGAATGTGATGTCACAGGTAGAAAGATTGGTGAAGCCGGCGTTTGTGTGATTACCTTCATTGGGGAGAGCATTAAGAGTAAGAGTTGGGATGTCATGTTGTATCTTTAAAAGACCTTGGTGGGGCCACCATAAAAATATTGTTGATCAGTAGGAAGAACTCCTCTTGTCACTTACTTCCTTTAAGGAAGGGCATTAAATATTCTAACCTTGTCTGACCAGCATTTGACTCCAGACCCACAGCAATATGGCTGACTCTGAGCTACCCTCTGGGTAATTAGCAGTTGGGTCAAAGAATGTTAGTCCAATCAGTGACACCCACATCCCATGAATGAATAAATAAAAATACATATGTCCCTCCCAACCTCTGCAAACACCTCCAGCTGCAGCAATCCGTACTGGCTTTGTAACACCGTTCAGACCCTGACCCCTCTCTCTAACACTCTCACCACCGACAGCACCTTCACCTCTCCCTGTTCCTATTGTGTCAATAAACCCTGACAATGGTTCCCCTTCCCACTGCCCTCCTCCTGCTAGCATACCCTTTGCAATCTATTTAACATTTACTCGTAAAATACTCTCTCACTTCAGGATTTTAAGTACTTTTTTGGGGATCTTCTCAGCCTCATAATCTAGTGTGATCCCTTTTGTCCTGAGGATCTCTCACGGTGGCATGACTCATTCACTAAGTTTCATTACACGGTCGCTCTGCAATAGTTATGTCTCTAGCCAGTTGAACAACGTGTGTTTCAAAGAAACACTGAAAAAAACATTAACCGAACTCCTCTTCCAATATCAATGTTGACCGTGTGATTGTCCCAGATTATACAAATATTGAAGTTTTCCAAAATTATCACAATGCCTTTGTTTAAAAATTCCAACGAGTCCCTGTGTAATGCAATGATGAGCAATGGAATACTGTTCAGTGGCTAAAACTGTTCTGCTGCTTGCGTCCTTGGCAAGTAGTAATTTACATTCAGACTGACTCTACTTCATAATCTGCAGCCAAATGCTTTCCCTGTAATGCCTTTGTTATCCATTATTTTTAGTGTTTCCCATTTTTCCTGAGCTTCCACAAGATTGTGAACCATTGAATATTTTTGTTTACCCTGTATCCTTGTCTCATTGGTGTCTAAATCTCTTTTATCTCTGTGTCAGAAATCCATCTACCTTATTACAGTGACATTGTCCATTGAAAAAACATAACTTACTCTTTTCCACAATTTTCTGTCACAAATCTTTTCGCTGATGTACAATTTTAGTTAAACTCTGTCCCATCCTGTTCCTTTCTGCTTGTCTTCAGACACATCCCATGCTGTTCAATTGTTCACCTTTTCTCTTTGGATTTGGAAAGTTCCTTTCACCTGAGCCCTGTCCCAACATTCTCTCTGTCAGTTTAAAGCCCTGTCCATAAACCTACTGACATGATCGGCCAGGACACTGGTCCCAGCAAAGTTCCAGTGGGACCATCCGAATGGATTATTTATTAAATGAGGCATGGGATGTGGGTGTCTCTGGCTGACCAGCCTTTCTGGCCCAGTCATATCTGCCCTTGAACTGAGTAACTTGCTTGGCCTTTGAAGAGAGTAATTGGGATGCAAATACTTTGCTGTGACTATGTCGTGGAGACCACGTGAGGATGGGCAGATGTCCTCCTCTGAATGTCATAGCAGCCTGGTATACCGGCAGCGGTGTTTGTGCAGTGTGTCCAGGAAGCTTTTCTAACAGTATGTAGATTGTCCGACCAGAGGGGAGGCCATATTGGATTTGGTACTTGGTAACGAACCAGGACAAGTGATGGGCTTGTTAATGGATGAACATTTTGGTGATCGTGACCGCAATTCTGTGACTTTCAACTTGGTTATGGACAGAGATAGCTGACTGCAACAAGGTAGGTTTTACAATTGGGGGAAGTGTTAATACGGTGCTGTAAGACAGAATCTGAGGAGCATAAGTTGGGAGCATAGGCTGTCAGGGAAGGATGTCGTGGAAATGTGGAACTTTTTCAAGGAACAGATACAACGTGTCCTTGATATGTATGTACCCGTCAGGTAGGGAAGAGATGGCCGTGTGAGGGAACCTTGGTTGACGAGGGAGTTTGAATGTCTTGTAAAGAGGAAGAAGGAGGCTTACATAAGGTTGAGGAAACAAGGTTCAGACAGAGCGTTGGAGGGATACAGGATAGCCAGAAGGGAGCTGAAGAAAGGGATTAGGAGAGCTAAGAGAGGGCATGAAAAATCTTTTGCGGGTAGGATCAAGAATAACTCCAAGGCATTTTATGCGTATGTGAGAAACATGAGAATGACGAGAACGAGGGTAGGACCGATCAAGGACAATAGTGGAAGACTGTGCATTGAGTCGGAAGAGATAGGAGAGGTCTTGAATGATTACTTTTCTTCAGCATTTACAAACGAGAGGGACCATATTTTTGAAGAGGAGAGTGTGAAAAGGCCTGGTAAGCTAGAAGAGATACTTGTTAGGGAGGAAGATGTGTTGGGCATTTTGAAAAACCTGAGGATAGACAAAACCCCCAGGCCTGAGGGGATATATCCTAGGATTATGTGGGAAGCAAGAGACGAAATTGCAGAGCCGTTGGCAATGATCTTTTCGTCTTCACTGTCAACGGGGGTGGTACCAGGGGACTGGAGAGTGGCGAATGTTGTGCACCTGTTCAATACAGGGAATAGGGATAACCCCGGGAATTACAGGCCAGTTAGTCTTACTTCGGTGGTAGGCAAAGTAATGGAAAGGGTACTGAGGGATAGGATTTATTAGTATCTGGAAAGACATTGCTTGATTAGGGACAGCCAGCACGCATTTGTGAGAGGTAGGTCTTGCCTTAGAAGTCGTATTGAATTCTTTGAGGAGTTGACCAAGCATGTGGATGAGGGTAGAGCAGTGGATGTAGTGTACATAGATTTTAGTAAGGCATTTGATAAGGTTCCCCATGGTAGGCTCATGCGGAAAGTCAGGAGGCATGAGATACAGGGAAACTTGGCCAATTGGATAGAAAACTGGCTAACTGGTCGAAGTCAGAGAGTGGTGGTAGATGATAAATATTCAGCCGAGAGCCCAGTTACAAGTGGAGTTCCGCAGGGATCAGTTCTGGGTCCTCTGCTGTTTGTAATTTTTATTAATGACTTGGAAGAGGGAGTCCACGGGTGGGTCAGTAAATCTGCAGATGATACGAAGATTGGTGGAGTTGTGGACAGTGAGGAGGGCTGTTGTCGGCTGCAAATGGACTTAGATATGATGCAGAGCTGGGCTGAGGAGGGGCAGATGGATTTCAACCCTGTCAAGTGTGAGGTTGTCCATTTTGGAAGGACAAATAAGAATGCGGAATACAGGGTTAACGGTAGGATTCTTAGTAAGGTGGAGGAGCAGAGGGATATTGGGGTCTATGTTCATAGATCTTTGAAAGTTGCCAATCAGGTGGATAGAGCTTATAAGAAGGCCTATGGTGTGTTAGTGTTCATTAGCAGAGGGATTGAATTCAAGAGTTGTGAAGTGATGTTGCAGCTGTACAGGCTCTTGGTATGGCCACATTTGGAGTACTGTGTGCAGTTCTGGTCGCCTCACTTTAGAAAAGATGTGGAAGCGATGGAGAGGGTGAAGAGAAGATTTACCAGGATGTTGCCTGGAATGGAGAATAGGTCGTACGAGGATAGGTTGAGAGTGCTCGGCCTTTTCTCATTGGAACGGTGAAGGATGAGGGGTGATCTCATAGAGGTTTATAAGATGATCAGAGGAATAGATAGAGTAGACAGTCAGAAACTTTTTCCCCGGGTACAACAGAGTGTTACAAGTGGACATAAATTTAAGTTGAATGGTGGAAGGTATAGGGAGGATGTCAGCGGTAGGTTCTTTACCCAGAGAGTGGTGGGGGCATGGAATATGCTGCCTGTGGGAGTGGCAAAGTCAGAATCATTGATGACCTTGAAGCGTGAATTGGATGGGTACATGGATAGGTGCTTAAGCTAGGACAAATGTTCGGCACAACATCGTGGGCCGAAGGGTCTGTTCTGTGCTGTATTGTTCTATGTTGTATCTATGTTCTATACATTTCATTGGGCACTTGAGATTTCTCCACCTTTATGCCTGTGAAAAAATTTAATACCTCCTCTTTTTTTATCTTAACATGTTCTGGAACCTCACTATCCCAACTGAAATCCCCGGCTACAATTCCTTTCTCCTGTGTGAATTCAGATGAGAAGTATTCATTGAAGACCTCACCTGCTTTCTCTGACTCCATGCATATTGTTCCTTTGTTTTCTCACAGGCCTTCCTCTTTCGCTGGGAATCCTCTTACTCTCACGATGCTGATAAAATACCTGTGGCTTTTCCGCAATTGTATCTGCCAAATATATTTCATGACCATTGTTTGTCCCTCATTTTCCACAATCCCCTTGCACTCTCTACACATGTGAAGGGCTTCACCTGATTTTATTGCACTGTATTTTCTTTATCAGACTCACGATATCACTTGATCAGTATTCCCTGGACTTGCTGCCTTTACTATTCACTCTTCAAGGAGCACACTGGCCCTTTGTTCTCACTGCATCACTTTAAAATACTCCACTTTCCTAATATGGACCCAACTACAGGGAGTTACTCCCAGTCTCTGTTTGCCGGATCCTCTGTAATGATCGTGATACTGATAGGAGGCACAGTTGTGAGGGGGACAGACAGGAGACTGTGTGGCTCCAGAAGAGACCCCGGGATGATGTGCTGCCTCCCAGGTACCAGGGTCAAGGATGTCGTTATTGAACATTATGAAGGGGGAGGGTGAACATCCAGAGGTCATTGTGCACATCGGTCCACATGACAGAGGTAGACAAAGGGATGGGGTCCTGTTACCCAGGAGGATTTAAACTAGTTAGGCAGGGAGTTGAGACTGTGAGTGAGAGAGGGACCATCAAAGTGTCAGGGGAAATACAGCAGCCATCAAGAGCAAGTTACCTATTCAGGATATCCAGGGGCACAGTCGAGGGAGGGAAAAGACTACTGATTTAACGTGCATTTATTTCAACACACGAGGCCTGACTAGCTCTGGGGACTGGGATATTATAGCCATAACAGAAACATGGCTGAGAGAAGGGCAGGACTGGCAGCTCAGTGTTCCAGGATAAAGAAACTACAGGAGTGACAGAAGGACATGTAAGTGAGTGGGGGGGAGTTGTCCTTTTGATTCGGAGCGACATGACACCTGTGCATCGAGACAATTCTGTTAAGCAGTCATCAAATGAGGCCATAACTTTAAAAGTTAGAAACAAAGAGGGGATGGTCAGTCTGCTGGGATCATGTTCTAGACCCTCAAATAGCCAGCGGGTACGAGAGGAGCAAATGTGTAGTGAGTTTGCAGGTACCTATAAAAATAATAGAGTAGTATTGGATGGAGATTTTAACTTCCCCTGGATTGGCTGGGTCACCCAGAGTGTAAAAGGCCGTTACTGGGTGGAATTTGTAAAATGTGTCCAAGAAAGTTTCCTCAGTCAAGACGTAGAGGGCTCTACGCTACTCAGGCAGGTGCAACACTGGACCTCTCCTCAGAAAACAAGGTCGGGCAAGTGACTGAAGTATCAGTCGGAGAGCACATTGCGTCCAGTCACAACATCTGTCTTTGTTTTAACATAGTTGTGGAAAAAGATTAGGCAGGTTGACAGGTTTAGGTCTTAAACTGGGACTGGGCCAATATTGGGGCCATTCAGCAGGATCGAGCAGGGGTTGATTGGGTGAAGGTAAAACTCACACGACACTAGGGTATAGTCCAGATGGTTTACAGAGGAACCTCGATTATCTGAACTAGATGGGCGGGCACTATTTCGTTCAGATAATTGATTATTCGGTTAATCAATTCAATACCTTTCCTCTGGGGCTCGGAGTTTTCAGTCCAGTCTGCTCCCTGTTCAGGTGACTAGGTAGCAGCAAGCCATGAGCGAGACCCCACACCCTGTCAGACCCCAAAAACACACCCCGCTCGCCTCCAAACCCATCCAACACCGCCCCCACCCGACTCTCAACGTCGCCCCCCCAAACCGACCCAACAGCGAATCCTGCCCCCAAAACCGTCTGACACCACCCTCCACTCGCCGCCTGCCCCCAACTCCCAGACACATCCTACATCACCCTCAGCCCGTCCTCAAACCCGTTCAACACCGCCCCCCGCCCACCACACCCACCGTCCAATCCATGTCCACACCCATGCCCCCATAAGTGTTACCTAGGTAAGCGGATAGTGAAGAAGGTCTTTGGAATGCTTTCCTTTATTGGTCAGAGCATTGATTCTAGGAGTTTGGGGGTCATGTTGCAGCTGTACAGCTCACTGGTTAGGCCACTTTTGGGATATTGCATGAAGTTCTGGTTTTTTTCCTATTGGAAGGATGTTGTGAAACTTGAAAGTGTTCACAAAAGCTTTACAAGGATGTTGCCATGATTGGAGGATTTGAGCTACAGGGAGAGGCTGAAACGACTTCGACTTTTCCCTGGAGCGTCAGAGGCTAAGGGGTGACATTCTTGAGGTTTATAAAATCATGAGGGGCATGGATAGGACAAACGGACAAGGTCTTTTCCCTGGGGTGGTGGAGACCAGAAATGGAGGGCGTAGGTTTAAGGTGAGAGATGAAAGATTTAAAAGGGACCTAAGGGGCAACCTTTTCACGCAGAGTGTGGTTATGTATGGGATGTACTGCGAGAGGAAGTGGTGGAGGCTGGTAGAATTGCAGCATTAAAAAAGCATCTGGATTGGTATATGAATAAAAAGGGTTTAGTGGGAAATGGGCCAAGTGCTGGCAGATGGGACGAGATTAGGAAAGGATATCTCGTCGGCGTGGACGAGTTGGACTGAAGGGTCCGTTTATGTGCTGTACGTCTCTAGGATTGTCTGGCTCTAAATGTTTTCCACTGTTCCTTTACAGACTGACATTTCAGTCTGTTTCCCCTGTTTACCTTGGTCAGTTCTCTCTCAAAATCATATAATGGTCTTTGGTACTGATGCTGGGGTGTGCTTTATGGTCACTTTAAAATGTCATAATCTCTTTGAATTCCGGTATAATTTCTTTGAGGATCTCGGTGTCTTGTTACTCATTCATTCAGCTTCATCACCCAACAGTCGATCTGAGATTGTTACATCCGTAGCTATTTGCACAATGCGTTATTCAAAGAAACACAGACAAAACATTCAAGGAGGATCTCGGATAATATCACTGTTGCCAATGTGTCTGTCCCAGATTATACAAAGATTGACGTCTTCAAAAAATATCACACCAGCTTTGCTACAATTTCTAATGAATTCCTGTTTAATGCAGGGATGAGCAATGAAATACTGCAAGGCAGCATCTCCGAAACACCCGCACCAATCAACCAAAAAGCCCCGTGGCCCAACATTTCAACTCCCCCACCCACTCTGCCGAGGACATGTAGTTCCTGGGCCTCCTTCACCGCCGATCCCTCACCACCAGACGCCTGGAGGAAGAACGCCTCATCTTCCGCCTCGGAACACTTCAACCTATGGGCATCAGTGTGGACTTCAACAGCTTCCTCATTTCCCCTTCCCCCACCTCATCCTCGTTTCAAACTTCCAGCTTAGCACTGTCCCCTTGGCTTGTTCGTACTTGTCCGACCTGCCTATCTTCTTTTCCACCTATCCACTCCACCCTCTCCTCCTTGACCTATCACCTTCATCTCCTCCCCCACTCACCCATTGTACTCTATGCTACTCTCTTCCCACCCCCACCCTCCTCTAGCTAATCTCTCCACTCTTCAGGCTAACTGCCTTTAATCCTGATGAAGGGCTTTTGCCCGAAACGTCGATTTCGCTGCTCGTTGGATGCTGCCTGAATTGCGGTGCTCTTCCAGCACCACTAATCCAGAATCTGGTTTCCAGCATCTGCAGTCATTGTTTTTATCAGCATATAAACTGTTCTCCTGCTTGTGTTTTTGACACATAGCGCCCAGAATTCGCATTCAGGCTGATTCAGCTGCATAATCTGAGGCCAAATGCTTTCTCTGTAATGCCTTTGTTATCCATTAGTGTCAGGGTTCCCATCTTGCTTTTCCATTCTGCCTGTGATCCTGTAAGGTTGATTACTGTTGAATATTTATGTTCCACCTTTTGTTCACCCTGTAATCACGTCTGTCTGGTGACTAAGTCTCATTTATCTCTGTGTCACAAGGCTATTGCCATATTGCAGGTACTTTGTCCATTCCAAATGAAAACAACATTATAATTTCCTCTTCCCCACAATGTCCTGTCACAAACCAATTCATTGATGTACAGTTTTAGTTAAATTCTGTCCTTTCCTGTTCCTTTCTGCTTGTCTTCAGCCACATTCCCATGCTGTTCTGAGGCTTCACATTTTCTCTTTGGATTTGGAAATCTCCATTGACCTGAAGCCTGTCCCTGCATCCTCTCTGTCAGTTTAAAGCCCTGCCTATAAACCTACCGACATGTTTGGCAAGGACACTGCTCCCAGCAGAGTTGATTTTAAATCACTCATGGGATGTTGCTGTCTCTGGCTGGCCCTTAATCGCATGCCAACCCTGACCAGCCTTAGAGCTGAGTGGCTTGTCAGATCATTACAGTGGGCATTTGAGCGTCAATCCCATTGCCCTAGTTCTGGATTCATATGTAGGCCAGACTGGCAGCGTATAACAGATTTGTTTACTGAAAGGGTATTATTAAGCGGTTAGATGTGTATCCCTGACTCTGGCATTAAATTCTGGATTAACAGTCTAGTGAGAGTAACACGAGGTCATTCCCTGGTCTACTGAGAGCTCCCTCATCCCTGAGTACTGCTCTCAGTGCACCTTCTTCCTGACTGTGATTTGATCCTGATACCTTCCTGCACTCTGGTGATATCACTCAGTCTCCCTCCATGTGGTATCTGTCACTGTGAGGGTCTAATTGATGCCGGTGACTGCACCTTTTGCAGCTACTCCAGATCCTGAGCCAACAGAATTCTCCACTCCAGGGAGATGAGGCAACACAGACCAGGGATGGAGACTGGGATTTTCCAGATCTCTGTGGGACTTAGTGCCATTCTCCCTGTGTAACCCTCACTGCATCAGTCTAATTTCCCATTCTGCCTGTTTCTCTATCTCCTGTAGATACTCAGGATGCTCTTGACTCAACAGAATTCCCAATTCCTGTCTCATCCATCACCACACTGAAGACAGTTGGTCAGCCAGAGAGATGGAGAGTGAGATCTGGAGCCTTCAGTAAATCCTGCAGCGAGTTAAGATCACTCACAGTGAACAGAGCAGAGTATATTTAAGGGATCGAACTTTGGTCCAGAAGACATGACATCGATACAGTGTTGAAGCATGAACACAGAGCATGATGGTCCCAGTCTCAATCCCCACCTCTTGTTAATTTTCATCTCTGCTGTACTGAATGTTCCTATGTCAATATAGTAAGTTGACAGTTATCAATCCAGGCCTGAGCTGTCGTAGTGAGGATCAGTACAACAGAGGGGAAAGCAGGCCTCCCTCAAGGAGATAGTATTGAAACAGGATCTTTCTGTTCTATATTCCCTTCTCACGATATCTATTGTTATGTGATAGAGTCATACAGCAAGGAAACATGCCTTTCGGTCTAACTTGTTTGAGCCAATGTCTTGAATGCTTGTAATTCCCAGAAATTTTCCTATTTCTGTAAACTCCACCCCTCCCAAATTCCCGCTGTTTCTTTGAACCCTACTCCGATGCTGACGACTCTCCCTGTATGTAAATTGCTCCAATGTCGATAACATGCCCAATCTCAGTAATCTCATCCTGCACTCAGTACAATAATTCCCATTTCTGTAGCTTTGCACAATACTTACAGTAACGTCGTCTCTGTAAAATCCTCCAGCCTGGAGCAAAATACCCACCTGTACTTTCCTCAAGCCCCAAGAAAACATGATATCACTGTAACCTTCTGCAGGCCCTATAACACTCCTGCCTCCTGGCCTATCGCACCACACGACCACAGTAACCTTCTCCCAACCTCCTTACCGATATGAACACCTCCAGACCCTTTTCAAGCCACAGCAGCACTCCACATCTCTGTTTGCTCGTCCACTCCCTACAGTCCTCCCAGCACCTCAAACACTCTCTCTTTGTGTAATTCTGCAATTTAGGCAGCACGGTGGCTCAGTGGTGAGCGATGGTGCCAGGGACCCAGGTTCGATTCTAGCGTTAGGTGACTGTCTGCCTGTGTGGAGTTTGCACCTTCTCCCTGTGTTTGCGAGGGTTTCCTCCAGGTGTTCCAGTTTCCTCCCACAGTCCAAAGATGTGCAGGTGAGGTGAATCGGCCATGCTAAATTGTCCATAGTGTTAGGTGCATTGTCGGAGAGAAGTGGGTCTGGGTGGATTACTCTTTGGAGAGTTGGTGTGGACTTGTTGGGCCGAAGTACCTGTTCTCATGCTGTAGGGAATCTAATCTAAACTCTCCCTCTGCGTTCCATATTACTGCCCCTAAATATATCCCTCTATCCATAATCAGCCCCAACCCCTTCAAACCTCCGAGTCTCTGTGAACTCCCACAGCTCCAACATCCCTCGTTAACTGTGTAACCTTTTCCATTCCTGAAACACTCTGAAAATGTGGACATCCTACACACCTCCCTATCTGAGTAATCCTCTCAGTTCCCGGTAAAACCCCCGAGCTGTGGAACCAGCTCCAATGCTTGTGACTCTCCCGATCAGTTTCTACAAGACTTACTATCTCTGTAACATCGTCCTGTCGCTATCACCCGCCCTGTCAATGTAAGATCCTCCGGTCTCCCCACCAATCTAATCATATCGATAACCTTCTCCAACTCTTACACACCTATCTGTGTAAACGTTACACTCCCCGACAACCATCCCTAAAGCAGAAACCTCCTCCAGTGTCTGCAAAACTCCCTATCTGTATTTGTGTCTTCAGGATCTATTGCTGTTCCTGTCGCTGTAAACTCTGACAGATTGTACAGCTTTCCGGTCCATATTCTTTCCAGAACCTCAGCATCTGACATCAACAAAAGTCTTCATTAACTACAGCCTTCCATATCTCTGTTCTTTCCTCAATTCTATACAACTCTCTCAATCTCTGGAAGTAGCTCAATTCCATAAAATACTCCCTGTCTGCGTAAACTGCCCCAATCCTGCACAGAGAAGCCTCACTGTCCTTTTGATCACCTGTAGTCTCTTCAGATCTCCCTGCATCTTCCTTGACTCCATTGAATACAGCCCATCTCATGTTATCACTCCTCTAACTCATATGTTACTCCCCATCTCTGATATTCTTCAGTTACTGCAATTCTCATTTTTTTCTCCAGAGCTTCCAATCCCCCGCTCGATGTAAGGTTTTGATCCCTTGCAACATGTTTAACACCTGTAGCAGCCTCCAACTCCTCAACGCATCCTGTCGCAGTAACCTCCTCAAATACTACAGCTCACTGTCTTTGTAATATTCAGTATCTGCAACCCTCTTGATTTTTGTAACCCCCTCCAGAACAGCACTCCACATCTCTGTGTAACTGATGGGAATGCTGTAAACCTGCCTTCACAGTCCTCAGTAACTCTCTGAATTTCTGCAGCCCGACAACACTCAGTATCTCTGGCTCCTCCAATCCCTACATTTCTCCCTGGCTGTGCGAACTGATCCAGCCCCTTCAAACCTCCGTATCTCACTCACTCCTGCAGCTCCAACTATTATCCATGTCAATGTAATTACCAGCACCAACAATCCTCCCGGTCTCTATAAACTCCTGCAGCTCCAACTACCACCCCTACCTGTGTACTTTCCAGTCTCTCCAATCCTCCCTTCCTCTATAAACTCCTGTAGCTCCAAATACCACCCCATCTGTCTACTCTCCAGTGCCTATAACACTCCCTTTCTCTAAAAGTTCTGTAGCTCCAACTACTACTGTGTAATCTCTAGTCCCTATATTCCTCCCGTTTGTAAATCCTTCAGAACTGATAATCCTGTAACTCTACTTGACATCTTTCAGTCCGACAACCACCTGATCTCAAACCAGTAACAGTGATCTCAAATCATCGAACTCTGTAACATCCTCCAGTCTCTACAGCCCAGCTTTTCTCTGTTAGCTTCTCTGGTATCTGTATTCCTCTTCATCTCCAGTTACAGATCCTTGCTCAGTGAAACAATGTCTCAGGACCGAATCTGTAAGAACACAAGAATCTTTGGTGTATCAATAAATTTACCACATTTTCTAAATTTTAACGACTGCAAGTTCAACCTCTCCACGTCTTCTTATCAATATCCCTCCATTTTGAAGATCAGTCTGGTGAAACTTCTCTGGGCTGCCTCCAATGCAAGGGCATTTTCCCTCCAGATATGGGACCAAACCTGTTCACAGTATTCTCACTGTGGGCTGACAGGAGTCCTCTATATTTATTACAAGCCTTCCCTATTTTTATTCTCCATTCCCTTTGAAATCAATGCCAGCATTCCATTTACATTCTCCATGACCTGCTATCCCTGTATGCTACCTTTCTGAGATTTATACACCAGGATTCCCAAGTTACGCCATAGCGTAGCGTTCTGCAGTTGATCTGAAACCAAGAGCTGACAGCAATAATCACGAAAGTGCTGGAATGTATGTTAAACGATATGCCAGAAATACTAACTGCACACTTAGAAACTTATGGAATAAGCGCAGTCCATAAGACCATCATGTATAGGGATAGAATTAGACCATTCAATCCATCAGGTCTATTCCACTATTCGATTGTGTATGAATTGTTTCTCAACTCCATTCTCTCACTCCCTGTAACCCTTGATCTCCTTATTCATCCAGAACCTGCTTATCTCTGAGTAAGATACACTGAATCAATTCGCATCCATAGCCCCATGAGGCAGTGAGTTCCACAGATCCATCACCCTCTGGCTGAATAAATTCCTCCACATCTCTATTCTAAAGGGTCGTCCCTTCACTCTGAAGCTGTGCCCTTGGCCCTTAGTCTCTCCTGCTCGTGGAAACATCTTGCCCACGTCCACTCCATCCAGGCCCCTCAGTTTTCTGTAAGTTTGAATGAGATTCTGCCGCCGCCTCTGAAACTTCATCAAGTGCAGACCCAGAGACTTCACCTGCTCCTCATATCACACGAATTTCATCCCTGAAATCTTTATTGGAAACCCATTTCTCTTACCCCTTCACATCCTTTGTCCAGACTCTGAATGAATAACATGTTGAGTGTCGTCCCAACACTGACCCCTGCGGAGCTCCCCCATCACCAGTTCCCGTCGTGAAAAAGATCCCTTTCTTCACACTCTCTGCCTTGTGCCAATCAGACAAATCCTCTATCCATGCTCAGCAAGTTGTACTGAAACGGAAATTTCATTTCACACCCACTGCTGGATTTATTTTTCTGTCTGGCTGTAAACAGCAGAGTTTCACCATTACCTTCCCATCTGTAATTCCCTGGAGAAGGTGGTGGGGAGCTGCCTTCCTAAACCACTGCAGTCCTTTGGGTGTAGGGGCAGACACAGTGCTGGGAGGATGGAGCGTGCCTTGGAGTGCCCCTTGGAAATGCAGGTGTTTCCATGCACCTGGAGCTCCTGTCCTTCCAGGGTATAGTGGTTCCGGGTTTATGAAGTGCTGTTGAAAGGGCCTGCTCGAGTGACCTCAGTGCTACTTGTAGATCTTTTATTCCTTCATTCATTGGTGAACATGAGCTTTGTTGGCTGGACCAGCATTTATTATTGATTTTGAGTGGTCCCTGAGAAGGTGGTGGTGAGCTGCCTTCCTGAGACACTGCACCAGCCGTTGGAACTGTTGTTATCCATGTAGCCTCCAGCAGGCGCTACAACACTCCTCATGTCTCCAACTGCACACAGACAATGCAGCACTCCCTTTTATATCTGACATCCTCCCCGACTTATAACTCTTATAGTTCTTCACACTATCTCACCTCTTCCATTCCCATCTGTGTTAGAGATCTCTAAAATTTCTTTATTCTTGTTTAAATTTCTGATCACCTAAAATCTGTCCCTTTTTAAATTTGTAACCCCTTCAATTTCTGTAACTCTCCATATAACTGTAATCAATGACAGCACAAGCTCCCTTCCTTAAATCTCTATAATTACAATGGTTGCGTGTGGTAAATTGGAACTTTTCATCCTCCTTATCCATCTCGGGACTTCCAGGCCCCACAATCCCACTATTTGGAATGCTCACATTCTCTGCACCTCCTTATGTCCTGAGGGTCCTTGAACACCACCAGTGCTCCAAAAGTTTATACTCCCCCCAGTTACTGCAAGTCTTCTCGCTCTGTAACATCCAACAGTCTCCAGTACCATACAACACTTGCTGGCTCTCAATTTGTATTTGTTGAAGTCTACACAAATCTGTAAGCAGCACAGAAAAAACACTTTTGACTCTACATAGCTCTGTCATGAACAAGCTACTATCTTTACTTCCTTCACCTTCTTCAGTGTCTGCAACTCTCACTGTATCTTCCAATGACCTGCTTTCGACACTGCAGATCTGCCTAGCTCCCCAGATAACTTGTTTCATCCCACATACCTCGCTCAATCACTGTAACACCCTCTGCTCTGTCTAATCCTCCTCTTTCACACTGTCTTCCAGGCACAACAGCGATCCTATAAGAGAGCAGTACAGACTGGGATGTTATAAATCTTAGCTGAGGCTCGAGGACTACCATTACCTGGGAATCACAAAGGGAGAGAACCTGAGAGACAGCAACACAGAGCGGGAGAACTTTAATCAGTAGCGAGGATCGAGGTCAACTAGGAATCGGAGTTGGAGAAGCAGCAGAGCAGGAGGCTCGAAATCAGCACCGAGTCACAGAGGGAGTGACCATGTGACGGAGCAAATTGGAGCAAATGCGTGAGGCTCACTCATACCTGAGATTTACAGAGGCAGCAAAGTTTGAGTATATAAATCAGTACTGAGGTTCATGGCCTAATTGTGCCTGGGAGTCACAGAGATGGTGACCCTGTGAGGGAGCAGAATGGAGTGGGAGCTGGAGAATTGCACGTACCTGGGAGTCACAGAGATGGTGACCGTGTGAGGGAGCAGAGTGGAGTGGGAGCTGTAGGATTACACGTACCTGGGAGTCACACAGATAACTTTCTGCTGCTGGGACGGGCCTGCACTGAGTTTGGAAGAAGTACAAGAGCCTTCACAGAAAAGGCTGTAAATTCATTGGCAGATAATACACCGTTATTAGCGACTGTCAGTAAATTGATAGAAGTTAGCAAATTTATTTTTTCAACTTCTGAAATAAGGGTTGAACTCAGAAATAAGAGGGAGAAGTGAAATTCTGAGCCAATATATATATATTACCCTCAGTAAGCCACAGTTGTACAAGGGAGTTAACCATATTGTTTTTTTTCCCTGATATTAATTTAATTCTAAGTAATTAAGTTACTCTAGACATGTTGCATCTTAAAATGCAAACAAGACATGTTTGTTAAGTGGAAAATATGTTCTGTTACGTTGGGAAGTCATAGCCCCTGCTCGTGTCCTAGATGAACACTGGGTCTTGGAGCTCAGATAGTGACGAGAGACACTGTGAGACATCTGTGATGCTGGGAGCTAGGTGAATAGCTCACACAGAGAGCAGATCACCCTGCAGACATGACAGCCAAGAAGAAGAAAGGGAATAGGGGACGAGACAATCGAAGAGAAACATTCAGGGAATGGAAGAATATCCTGATATCTCCCTCCCAATTCAGTTTCCTGGTTTGGAAGCTGATGAAGGTGCGGGCTGTTCAGGGGAGGGCTGTCGGAGCCATGTCTGCGGCACCACAAGCAGCCTGACTGTGCAGGAGGGGAGGGAAAAGGAAGGAGGAGCAATAGTCACAGGGGAGTCAGGAAATTAAAGAAGGTGTCAGTATTTCTGTAATTCCAGGATTGTCGGGGTAAGAATATAATGGTGTCTGCAGGACATTCGTCTCGGGGACAGTGAGCAGTCAAAGGTCATGTCTATGTTACTAGGAATGACCTTGGTAGGAAGGGTGAAGCGGTCTGGGAATCAGAATTTAGGGAGCTAGGTGGATGGTTAGCAAGCGGGACATCAAATGTAGCAATCTCTTGGTTACTGCCAGTGCCGTGTCCAAGTGAGAACAGTGCTAGGAGTTTTAGGTAGATGAGAGTGTGACTGGAATGATGGTGCAGCAGGAAGGGCTTGGGTTTCCAGGGATATTCGGACTGGTTCTGGGGAAGGCAGCAACTGTACAAGCTGGTGGGCTAACGTGACAGAGCTGGGACAGAGTTCCTTGTGCGGTGTTTGGGAGGGATGGAAAATAACTTGGCGGGTGCATTGGATCCAAAAAGGAATAGTAGAGGAGACTACCTTAATTCTCATAATAATGGGAGATACAGTTGGTACTAATTTACAACAACAAGTTTATCAGTGGAAGATGGAATAAGAAAGAAAGCCTTAATCTGAGGTACTCTGCATGGACATGAATACTCCAAGTTTGGAGAGTTCGAGATGCAGATTGGTGTGTGGAAATCTGATCGACTGTTCACCAAAAGCTGGCTCAAGGAATAGCAGGACTGTGTGTTAAATATTGCTGAGTATCAGGGATTCTGAAATTATAGAAGGGAAGGGAAATGATGAAGGTGGAAGTATTGGTTTTGATTAGCATTAGTTAAGGCACCCAAGAGAAAGAGCCTACTCACTCACTCGGGACACCTCGCTACCTTTCCCTCTGCTGTTACAAATAATTCCACCTCCCTTAGTACTGTTTGGTAATTCTCACATTTATGAAGGAACCAACCCACACAAGAGCAGAAAGAGCCAAAAGGGATAGGGGGCTCCCCAACATTCAGCTCCTCACTCTCTCACAGGGAATGATCCTGACCCAAACAACCATGAGAGGCTGACTGACCGTGTCCAAGCTCCCGGGCTGGGATCTGAGACTCCCCCTGACTCACTGTGCTGGGCACCGTGACTGACCGTGTCCAAGCTTCCGGGCTGGGATCTGACACTCCCCCTGACTCACTGTGCTTGGAACCATGACTGACCGTGTCCAAGCTCCCGGACTGGGATCTGAGACTCACCCTGACTCACTGTGCTGGGCACCGTGACTGACCGTGTCCAAGCTCCCGGACTGGGATCTGAGACTCCCCCTGACTCACTGTGCTGGGCACCGTGACTGACCATGTCCAAGCTCCCGGACTGGGATCTGAGACTCCCCCTGATTCACTGTGCTGGGCACCGTGACTGACCGTGTCCAAGCTCCCGGACTGGGATCTGTGACTCCCCCAGACTCACTGTGCTGGGCACCATGACTGACCATGTCCAAGCTCCCAGACTGGGATCTGAGACACCCCTGACTCACTGTGCTGGGCACCGTGACTGACTGTGGACAATTATGTCAGGCTTCCTCATTTTGTGTCTGTGCTAAACACCAAGACAATACAGCAGGCGGGTGAGCCTCGTAGCTCTGGCTGAGGGGAAACACTGCTGAGGGCATTGTAAGGCAAGGCAATCGTTCTGTGAGCATTCAAGTCAGTTCAAAGTGCGTGTGTACAAACACTGAATGAGCACCCCAGAGAGAGAGGCCATGAGTTGTGTGTGTCCCTGAGCACAGTGTCCTTGCAGCAGCATTGAGTGTGTACAAACACGGAGTGAGCATCCCAGAGGGGCAGTCCATGAGCTGGGTGTGTGCCTCTGAGCACAGTGTCCTTGCAGCACAATTGCAATGAGAGTTGTGAGTGCACCCTGAGCTGCAGTATTGAACTACAAATGTATACTGTCAGTGGGTCGGAGATGTGCTGGGATGGCATGGTGAGGCTGGCATGTGACATGTGCCAGCATTGGTGGGTGTGGATTACATGCAGCTTCTGTCTTTGTAGTGTCCCCCGAGACGTTGGTGTCCAAGATAGAAGGCTGCAGGAGCGAGGGGCAAGACGGAGTCACCAGTTACCAGCTCTGACTTTCACGTCCAATTTTGCATATTGAGTTTCCCTACTGTGGGAGGGAGGTTATGAAGCTGTAACTTGTTGAGGAGAGATCCACTGAATGTGGCTGTTGATCATCAGTAATCATTCAGTCAACATTTTGCCACTCCCGGGCTCAAATCTTGTTTTAGAGATCAGTCCAGTACAGGAACAGGCCCTTCAGCCCAGCAAGCCCGAACTGACACATGATTCCGTTCTAAAGTTAAAAAGAAAGTTTTGCTCCGACACCCTCTCTGTCCTTCTATTCCCTACTTACTCATATTTGTGCCAAGATCCCTCTTCAACCTTGCTCTATTAGCTCCTTCTCCTCTATCAGTGCATTCCAGGCACTTGCACATTCTGTCTGGAACAGCAAAAACAAACCTTGCCGATCATATCTCCCGAACTTTCTCCCTTTTACCAAAAACCTACGGTCTTGAGTAATTGTTATTTCTACTCTGGGGGGAAAAAAGCCTCTAACTGTCCTTCTATCTATGACTCTGATAATTTTGTAAATATCTATCAGGTAGCCCCCATAGCCAACGATGCCCTGATGCACACAAACCATGTGTGTTCAATTTCTCCTTCTGGCTAATACCCTCCAAAACAGACAACATCCTGGTAAAACTTTTCCATACCCTCTCCAACACTTTCACATTGTTCTGCTGGTGTGGCAATCAGCACTGCACACAATGTTCGAAATGTTCCCGAACTAAGTTTCTCTACAGCTGCAATATGACCTGTTAATTTTCATACTGCATGCTCCGATGCCTGTCTGCAAGTTTGCCGTCAGTCGTCTTGATCACCCTATCCACCCGTGTTACCACTTTCAGGGAACTGTGGAGCTGTACACCAAGATCCTTCGGATGTTGATGCGGCCAGTAGTTTTTCCATCCACATTATACTTATCTCCTGCATTAGACCTTCCAAAATGCATCACATCACAATTGTCCAAATAAAGTTACGTCTGTGTTTTCTCTGTCCAAATCTGCAGCTGACCTATATCCTGCTGTATTCTCTAGCAATCATCCTCATAATCTGCAACTCAGCCAATCTATTTACAGATCTCCAGTCACAAAAACACTGTTCCACCACTACTCTGTCTTCTATGACCAAGCAGTTATCTATCTTACTCTCCATCTTACTAACTGAACGCTGATCCCATTTCACTTAACCTTCTGCATGAGCCTGCCATAAGCAACCATATCTAAGGCCTTGCTAAGGTCCAATCGGCCAACATCCAGTCCCACGCCCTCATCAATCAATTTTGTCACTTCCTCAAAATAATCAATCAAGTTTGTGAGACAGGATATTCCCCACACAACTGCGTTGCCTGTTGCTAGTAAGTCAATATTAGAGTATTTTTGGAGCTGCACTCATTCAGACAAGTGATTATTCCATCATATTCCTGACTTGAACCTTGGAGGTTAGATTAGATTCCCTACAGTGTGGATACAGGTCCTTCAGCCCAACCAGTCCACACCAACCCTCCGAAGAGTAACCCACCCAAACACATTCCCCTGCCCTATATTTACCCTGACTAATGCACCTAACACTATGGGCAATTTAACATGGCCAATTCACCTGAACTGCACATCTTTGGACTGTGAGAGGAAACCAGAGCACCCGGAGGAAAACAATGCAGACATGTGGGGGGGAGGGGGGGGAGGGAATGTGCTACTCCACACAGACAGTCACCGAGACCGGAATTGAACCTAGGACATTGCTGCTGTGAGGCAGCAGTGCCAAGCACTGAGCTCTTAATAGTTACTGTACAGTGGGAGGTATGTCGGGTTGTGATGGTTACTGTACAGTGGGAGGTATGTCAGGCCTTGATGGTTACTGTACAGTGGGAGGTATGTCGGCCCATGGTAGTCACTATACAGTGCGAGGTATGTTGGGCCGTGAAGGTTACTATACAGTGGGAGGTATGTTGGGCCGTGAAGGTTACTGTACAGTGGGAGGTATGTCGGCCCATGGTAGTCACTATACAGTGGGAGGTATGTTGGGCCGTGAAGGTTACTGTACAGTGGGAGGTATGCCAGGCTGTGACTGTTACTGTACAGTGGGAGGTATGCCGGGCCATGATGGTTACTGTACAGTGGGAGGTATGTCGGGTGTGAGGTTTCAGACTGAGTTGTACAGAGTATGGTTCTGCTGCTGCTGATGGCCCATTGCACCTCATAGATGCATCATCATAATTTGTTGCTCAATCTGTTGAACGCCTGTCCCAATAGAAATCCATATCATGGTGAGGTGGGTCTGCAAAATGTAAAGGTAGCCCTTGCTCCCCATAAGGACTGTGCAGTGACCATTCTTACTGGTATATGAAATGTAGAAGTGTATCTGCAGCAGGCAGATCGGTGATGATGTGGTCAATGATATGTTTCCCTTTTACTGATTCCCCCATAACCTGTCGCAGAGCAGTCTAGCAGCTACAGGATCCAGCATCAATGCTGAGCACTGTATTGACTATATGCCAAGAACTGCCCCCTCAGCCTGGCTATGTCCTGTCAGTGGGTCAGAACCTACCCGAGAGGATGGTGAAGTTGCCAGTGACATAGTCCTGTTCACAGAATCCTGCTTTACAGGCAATATCTGACTGTTTTTTGATTAGCTCGTGGGAAATATACAACAGGTCACTTTTACATTTTGTATAATGAAGTGTTAATATCACTTTGTTTCTTACATATTTTAAAATAACCCAAACATCATTTTTTTTTAATTGAAAACAATTGAAGTGAAGAATAACTGAAATATCAGAGCACAAACTTGACTATTACTCAATTTAGTGACTGTCGTAAACAGCCGATTCATGGTCAGATCAGTGAACACACCATCTTCCAGGCAGCAAAGCTGTTGGAAATGACTTTGAGGTAAAGCCTGAATTCAGACACAGTGTTACTGGGCCTCACCATGACCTCCAAAATACTGACCATCTCCAAAATCTGTCCAGAGTGCTTGCAAACTGGAGCTGGGCAGTTACTCACGCAATAGACTGGTTAGAGACATACCTGAACAGCGGGGAGTGGTGTGTGGGCAGACTGGTCAATGGACTAGCACATGGCGCAGTTCAACATTTGTAACAATGATCTATAAACAAGCATGTCTTGCAAGTATATCGCTTCTGGTATGGCATCTAAACTCTGTAATTCTGCACCTTGGACCTGATTCTGAGTGGAGGTGTTATAAAGGTGATGGGCTCCTGCAGCACATGGCATCTTACATTGAATCCCTCTTAAACCATATCCAGTGTATGTTAGCCCCACAATGTCAGTATCCAAACAGAATTGTGCAGCTCCATTGATGGCAGGCATCATCCCAGACCAACGTTCTTGTGTGTGACTTGAGCTGGAAATCTCCGTGTAAATGTTTGCAGCATTGTTCTCTTTACTGAAGGTCTGACATCCTTTCATAATACCAACTTTTAGATTGTCCAATAAGCACAAAATCCACCCATGTATTCAGTTCACTTTTATAACAACAATATGATGAAAACAGTGCCCAACTCACAGTAAGGAGCATTGAAAAATTGAGTCTCATTACAGAAGCCAAGACCAAATTATGAATAAATACAAGGAATTTGAAAATATACATTTATTCTTCCTTTAATTACTGTTGTGAACTTATAGTCGACTCTCCTACTCCTCAGCGGCAACATGAATGACTGTGTTTTTTTTCAGAACCACACTTTTTGACTCTAATCTCCAGCATCCGCAGTCCTTCCTCTTCTCCCTACTAATATTCACCCATAATTATTTTCATGGCAACAATATCACTGCATATTTAAACATATTACAATCAGATCTGGGTACATTTTGAATTGCTTCTGTCTATCTCAGAGCTCAGTAATGTGGGATGTGAATGGCAGTGTCTGTGTGATGCTCGGTCTGTAGGCCATGCCACTGAGAGACTGACAGATTGTTTAAAACAGCACATCCCTTCAGCTATTTACAAGTAACATGTTACTGCCTAGACACTCGTAGCCTGAGCTCACAAAACCCAAAGTACAGTGTCCAACATTGGACAGGTCTGGACAATATTTTCATTTCATTTATTCATGGAATATGATTTGGCCAGTATTTATTGTCCATCCCTTGTTGCCCTTAAGAAGGTGAGGGTGAGTTGCCACATTGAACCACTGCAATCGATGTGCTGTAATTAGACTTACAATACTTTGAGGACCTGACTAGAAACATTGATGAGGGTCGAGCTGTGGATGTGCTGTATATGGACGTCAGCAAGGCATTTGATAAGGTTCCCCATGGTAGGCTCATTCAGAAGGTCAGGAGGAATGGGATATGGAGACCTTAGCTGTCTGGATACAGAATTAGCTGGCCAACAGAAGACAGCGAGTGGTAGTAGAAGGAAAATATTCTGCCTGGAAGTGAGTGGGTGTTCCACAGGGCTCTGTCCTTGGGCCTCTACTGTTTGTAATTTTTATTAAAGACTTGGGTGAGGGGATTGAAGAATGGGGCAGCAAGATTGCAGATGACACAAAGGTTGGGGTGTCGTTGACAGTATAGAGGGCTGTTGTAGGCTGCTGCGGGACATTGACAGGATGCAGAGATGGGCTGAGAGGTGGCAGATGGACTTCAACCTGGATAAATGCAAGGTGATGGATTTTGGAAGTTCGAATTTGAAAGCTGAGTACAGGATTAAGGATAGGATTCTTGGCAGTGTGGACGAACAGAGGGATCTTTCTGTGCAGGTACATAGATCCCTTAAAGTGGCCACCCAAGTGGACAGGTTGTTAAGAAAGCAAATGGTGTTTTGGCATTCATTAACGGGGGACTAAGTTTAAGAGTCGTGAGATCTTTTTGCAGCTCTATTAAACTTTGGTTAGACTGCACTTGGAATATTGCGTCCAGTTCTGGTCGCCCTATTATAGGAATGATGTGGATGCTTTGGTGAGGGTTCAGAGGAGGTTTACCAGGATGCTGCCTGGACTGGAAGACTTATCTTATGAAGAGAGGTTGACTGAGCTCGGACTCCTTTCATTGGAGAAAAGCAGGAGGAGAGGGGACCTAATTGAAGTATGCAAGGTAATGAGAGGCATAGATAGAGTCGATAGCCAGAGACTATTTCAAAGGGCAGAAATGGATAATACGAGGGGTCATAGCTTTAAGCTGGCTGGAAGAAAATATAAAGGGGATGTCAGAGGCGGGTTCTTTACACAGAAAGTTGTGAGAGCATGGAATGCGTTGCCAGCAGCAGTTGTGGAAGCAAGGTCATTGGGGACATTTAAGAGTCTGCTGGACATGCAGCTGGTCACAGAGATTTGAGGGTGCATACATGAGGATCAATGGTCGGCACAACATCGTCGGCTGAAGGGCCTGTTCTGTGCTGTCCTGTTCTATGTTCTATGTTCTAATACCATTAGGGGGGTGACCTTGAAATAGTGAAATTGAAGGAATGGCAAAATACTTCCCAATCAGGATGGTGGATGGCTTGGAACGGAAAGCGAACATGATGATAATCCCATGTGTCTGTTTCCCTTGTCCTTCTTGATGGTCATGGTTTCAGAGGTACGTTGTAAGAAGCCATGTTATATTTCTGCAGAGCACCGTGTAGATGGCAGGTATTGATGCTTCGGAGTGTCAGTGGTTGAGGGGTGAAGCTGCATTCACAGGGAAAATGGGGAGGGGGCAGGTATTTCATGGCACATACATTCAATATAGAGATGGTTTTATAGATGGTGTACAGGCTTTTGGAAATCATGAGGTATGTTATTTCTGCAGGATTCCTAGCCCTTGAGATATTCTTGTAGCCAATTAATTTATATGTGTCCAAGTGTGACGCTGAAAAAGCACAACAGGTCAGGCAGCATCTGAGTACGAAAGTATATGGTCAGTCCAGTTCTGGTTAATGGTAATCCGCGGGATATTGGTCGTTGGGAGTTCAGTGATGGTGGTGACATTGAACATTAGAGGATATGATTCCATTTTCAATTATTAGAGGTATTTGTTGTTTGGCATGTGTGCAATGGGAATTGTACTTTTCACAGTTAAGCACACACCTTCATATTTCCAGGTCATTGTTGCATTTGGATAAGGATTGCTTCAGTATCAGAGTAAATCACTAATAGTGGTGAATATTGTCCAGTCATTGGTAAACAATCCCAGTTGTGACTTCACTTGAGTAGGGATGGTCATTTATGAAGCAGCTGATAATTATTGGGCCTAGTGCAGAGAGCACTTTTACAGCTCACTGATGCTCTCCCTCTCTCTGAGCTATGAAACTGGCTTCGAGTTCCACTTGCTCCAAAGGTGTTTAGCAACATATCTGAATGGAATAATATGACAATACCTACCACATGGAGCTGAGTGATGACTTGGTTAGTTGGACAGCTGGTTTGTAATGCAGATTAATACTAACAGTGTGGGTTCAATTCCTGCACTGACTGAGGTGTATGATAAGGGCTGTCCTACTCAAGCTCTCCCTCACTTGAGGCATGATGACTGTCCAGTTAATCTACCGCCAGTTGTCTCTGTCTAACGAGAGAGCAGCCCAATCATCCTGTCGGGGTATGGTGCCCTACCTTTCCATTTCTGATCTACAGGCTTACCCAGAAACCCCTCCCTTGGGGAACTGCGGCAGAGCTGAGATGGTTGGTCTCCAACAACCCCAGCCACCTTCCTTTGTACCAGGTGTAACTTCTGCCAATGCAGACGATTCCTATTTGCTCCAGGTTTGCCGTTAATCCTGGATACGACATTTGGTCAAATGCAGTTATGATCATGTTGAAAGTGAAGTCACTGTCACCTCACCTCTCGAATTCAGTTGTATGTTTTCTTGTTGTAAATCGTTTAGCTGAAGACTGCCATCTGGAGGAGACTAAAGTTGATCCTCCCATCGATATTTCTGTTTGAACATTGTTGTGAAAGTTTCAGCCTTAGTTTTCCTATTATTGTGCTGGGCTCTTCAATCTTTGAGGAAGGTGGTATTTGTGGATCCTTCTCCCCCGGTGAGGTGTGTGATTGTCCACCACCACTCACCCAGACTGTATATGAGAGGATTGCAGAGATGAGTCCTGATTCATTGGATGGATCTGTGTATCAATTTCTATTTATACCGTGTGGTGAGTAAGTGGCTCAATTTAGTAACTTCATCTCATTCTGAGGTGTATTTGGTGCTACTATAGTCAGGCCCTCCTATATTCTCCATTTAACAAGGCTGTATCACTGGCTTGATGGTCAGGATAAAGTGGAGCATACACCAGGCAGTGATAGTGAAACTTATGCTGGAGTACAATTCTGCTGCTGTTGATAATGACCCGTACCGCCTCACACAGGCCAGTGCAAAGTTCCAAAATCTATTGGAAATCTGCCCTGTTAAGCACAGTGATGGTATCACAAATGCACAGGGGGTCTTCACGATGTAAAAGTGGAACTTTGTCTCCAGAAATACTGTATGCAGTACTCGCCGTTCCCAATACGGTTATCGATCAATGTGTCTGCAGCCGGTAGGTTGGTGAGGATGAGATCAAGGATGTTTCTACCTGTCAGTCATTCCCCCCGACTCAGTCCAGACGCAGTGAAGCAGTTATGTCGTTTTGGACACGACCACCTCGATCTGCAATGCTGCTGTTGAGCCCCTCTTGGTGTTGGGTTTGAAATGGCCCACCCAGTATACATTCTCCAGCACTGTCACTCTCTCAGTGCTTCCACCAAGTGTTTTTCAATGTAGAGGGACACTGATCCACCAGCTGAGGAGGGGTGTCAGCATGAGGTTTCCGTGTCAGTGTTTGATCTGACACCGTGAGGCTGAGGGAGGGGAGTCAGCAGGAGGTTTCCGTGTCAGTGTTTGATCTGACCCCGTGAGGCTGATGTAGGGGAGTCAGCAGGAGGTTTCCATGTCATTGTTTGATCTGACACCGTCTGGTTTTGTTATGTCACATTGTTGTTTGAGCAGTCTATAGGACACCTCTCCCAAATCTAGCACTTACCCCCAGACGTTAGGAAGGAGGAGTTTCCAGGGTGTGCAGGGCTTTTTATTTGTGTCACTGTCAACCGAAGGGCCTGTCCTGTGCTGTATGACACTGACTCTATTTCTGTCGTGATTGGACAATCCAAGGTCTCACTCCTTCAGTTACTCCCAGTGCCTTCTCTATTCCAAAGATTTCTTTGATATTTTCTCTATTAAGACATTGCTCAATTGCATTTTTAAACTATCTACTTGGATATCTGTATCTTTCTTTGTCATCTTCTCCAGCCGCTACATCCATCTGTGTCTCAGTATCTCCACAACCCTCCATATCTCCACAATTTTCATCTCATACTCCAGACCCATCTATGACTGCAACTTCTGCCAGCCCTTACATGTCTCCCTATATCTATACCTTCCAGCTGCTACACTTCTCCCTATGTCCTGTGATTGAATTTAAAAATATTTCACTAACATGTTCGAAAATGCACAGACCACGCTATTCTCGGCCATCTCCAGCCTCGCTTTTCTTTTCCTGTAACATCTCCAGCCTTGCTTTCCTATCGCCATAACATCTCCAGCCTTGTTTTCCTATCTCGGTAACATCTCCAGCATTGCTTCCCTATCTCTAACATCTTCAGCCTTGCATTCCTAGACACTTCAGTGAATTGGTTATACATCTGCTCCTGTATTTTCATCTTTCTGGGGCTATATAAAATATTCCCAGCAGTGTGTTCTGTCAACATTTTGATCCTAACCTTGGCTGATAAACCCTCATTTGAAGACTCTTCCAAGATATTGTCCTTCCTTGCTGCTGTAACTGACTCCTTAATTAATAATACAACACCATCTCCTCTTCAACACCCTCTCCTCTCCTGCCCATATTTTCCAGTATAACAGAATATTGAGTTGTTGACCCTGACCTCCCTCAAACACGTCTCTGTGATGGCAAAAATGTCACACCTCCAAATGTCAACTCATTCCTTTACCACATCAGTCTGTCTGGTAATACTCCCAGCCTTAACATAAGGTGGAACATATCACTTGGAATACTTGTACCTTGGAGTTCTTCAGTCATTCACTATTTCTTATAAGGCTGCTCAAACCATGAACCAAAATTATAACTCTGGCACTGAATGTTGAACTGTCATTTCTTTTTTTAAAAAAACGTATTCATCAAGTGCAACTCTCCAGAACTGAGCAGTCAGCTCCACATACAATGACTTTTTGATGGTTACTTCCCCACTCAGTGTACAGAGGGGACAGCTGCAGTAATGTAGAAGGTGAGGACTGCAGTTGATAGAGATCAGAGTCGAAAAGTGTGGAGCTGGAAAAGCACAGCAGATCAGGCGGCATCCGAGGAGCAAGCGTGTTGATGTTTTAGGCATAAGCCATTCATCAGGAAGGCGTTGGTGCATTCCTTCTTTTTTCATTCTGTGATTCACAGGACTTTGGGAACCGTACTTACTCAGGCAGGCGGCACGGTATTTTGCGTTGAAATGGAAAGCAGTGAATCAGTTGGTTGGACATGGAATAGAAAAGTTGAAGGGAAGTACAGACTGATTGAAGTACAAACGTAAGGACTGATAAATGAACTGGGTCAGATGGGGGGTATACCCAAAGTTATTCCAGGAAGTGATGGGAGAGATTTGTGTGTCTTTGGCGATAACCTTTGAGTCCTCATTGTCCACTGGAGAATTGCCAGATGATTGAAGAATGGCAAATGTTATTCCCTTGTTCAGGAAAGGGAATAGGGATAACCATGGGAATAACAGAACAGTCAGCCTTATATCGGTGGTGGGCAAAGTATTAGAGACGATTCTGAGAGGCAGGATTTACAATTACCTAGAAGACAATAGTTTGATTAGAGGTAGTCAGCATGGCTTGGTCAGCAGCAGGTCATTCCTCAGAAACTTATTGAGTTCTTTGAAGATGTGAAAAAACATGTTGATGATGGTCGACCAGTAGATGTGGTGAACAAGAATGTTAGCAAGGCATTTGATAAGGTTCCCCATTGTAGGCGCATTCAGAAGGTAAGGAGGCAAGGGACACAGGAAAGTTTGACTGTCTGGATATGGATTTGCAGGCCCATAGAAGACAGAGAGTGGTAGCAGATGGAAAGTATTCAGCCTGGAGCTCAGTGACCAGTGGTGTTCCATAGGGATTGGCTCTGTGACCTGTGGTATTTGTGATTTTTATAGATGAGTTTGATGAGTAAGTAGAATGGTGGGTTAATACGTTTGCCGATGACATGAAGGTTAGTGGAGTTGTGGATAGTATGGAAGGTTGGTATAGGTTACAAGAGGACATTGACAGGATGCAGAGCTGTGCTGATAAGTGGCAGATAGAGTTCGACCTTTAAAAAAAGGAAGCGATTTATTTTGGAAGGTTGTATTTGCACACACCATACAGGGTTAAAGGCCGAATTCCTGGCAGTGTAGAGTGACAGAGGGATATTTTGCTCCAAGTCCAGAGATCCCACAAAGTTGCCACCCAAGTTTGCAGGGTTGCTAAGAAGGCATATAGTGTGTTGGCTTTCATTAACAGGGGTATTGAGTTGATGAGCAGTGAGGTTAATGCATAACTCTATAAAGCTGTGGTCCAACCACACTTAGAATATTGTATGAAGTTCTGGTTGCTACATAGAACATAGAACAGCACAGCACAGAACAGGCCCTTCAGCCCACGATGTTGTGCTGACCATTGATCCTCATGCATGCACCCTTAAATTTCTGTGACCATATGCATGTCCAGCAGTCTCTTAAATGTCCCTAATGACCTCGCTTCCACAACTGCTGCTGGCAACGCATTCCATGCTCTCACAACTCTGTGTAAAGAACACGCCTCTGACATCCCCTCTATACTTTCCTCCAACCAGCTTAAAATTATGACACCTCGTATTAGCCATTTCTGCCCTGGGAAATAGTCTCTGGCTATCGACTCTATCAATGCCTCTCATTATCTTGTATACCTCAATTAGGTCTCCTCTCCTCCACCTTTTCTCCAATGAAAAAGTCCGCGCTCAGTCCACCTCTCTTCATAAGATAAGTCCTCCACGCCAGGCAGCATCCTGGTAAATCTCCTTTGAACCCTCTCCAAAGCATCCACATCTTTCCTATAATAGGGCGACCAGAACTAGATGCAGTGTACCAAGTGCAGTCTAACCTAAGATTTATAAAGCTGCAACAAGATCTCACGGCTCTTCATCTCAATCCCCCTGTCAATGAAAGCCAAAACACCATATGCTTTCTTAACAACCCTATCCACTTGGGTGGCCATTTTAAGGGATCTATGTACCTGCACACCAAGATCCCTCTGTTCCTCCACACTGCCAAGAATCCTATCCTTAATCCTGTAATCAGCTTTCATATTCGACCTTCCAAAATGCATCACCTCGCATTTATCCAGGTTGAACTCCATCTGCCACTTCGCAGCCCATCTCTGCATCCTTTTAATGTCCAGCTGCAGCCTACAACAGCCCTCTATACGGTAAACGACACCTCCAATCTTTGTATCGTCTGCAAACTTGCTGACCGATCCTTCAGTCCTCTCATCCAAATCATTATAAAAATTACAAACAGCAGAGGGCAAATGAAGAACCCTGTGGAATACCACTCACCACAGATTTCCAGGCAGAATATTTTCCTTCTGCTACCACTTGCTGTCTTCTGTTGGCCAGCCAATTCTGAATCCAGACAGCTAAGTTCCTCTGTATCCCATTCCTCCTGAACTTCTGAATGATCCTACCATGGGGAACCTTATCAAATGCCTCGCTGAAGTCCACATAGACCACATCCACAGCTTGACCCTCATCAACGTTTCTAGTCACATCCTCAAAGAACTCGATAAGGTTTGTGAGGCATGACCTGCCCCTCACAAAGCCGTGTTGACTGCATTTAATAAAGCCATGTTCTTCCTGGTGGTCTTAAATCCTATCCCTCAGAATCCTTTCCAACACCTTGCAGACGACAGACGTGAGACTGACTGGTCTGTAATTGCCAGGAATTTCCCTATTTCCTTTCGTGAAGAGAGGAATTACATTTGCCTCTCTCCAGTCCTCAGGTAACACCCCAGTGGAGAGCGAGGATGCAAAGATCTTCGCAAGTGGTGAAACAATCACATTTCTCGCTTCCCAAAGCAGCCGAGGGCAAATCTGGTCCGGGCCTGGCGACTTGTCAATCTTAATGTTTGACAAAATTTTCAGCACATCAGCTTCCTCTATCTCTATCCATTACAGCATGCACACCTGCTCTTCAAATGTTTCGTTCATTAAAAAGTTTGTTACTTTCATAAAGACAGAAGCAAAAAACTCATTTAGGGCTTCCCCTACCTCCTCAGACTCCACACACATGTTCCCTATGCTAACCCTGATCGGCCCTACTCTTTCGTTGACCATTCTCTTATTCCTCACATAAGTATAAAATGCCTTTGTGTTCTCCCTAATCCGTTCTGCTAAGCCTTTCTCGTGCCCCCTCCTGGCTCTCCTCAGACCATTTTTGAGCTCCTTCCTCGCCTGCCTGTAATTCTTTAGAGCTGAGGTTGTCCCTAGCTTCTTCCACCTTATGTAAACTACCTTCTTCCTTTTGACGAGAAGCTTCACCGCTCTCATCATCCAAGGTTTCTTTATATTACCCCTTCTTGCCTGTCTCAGAGGAACATATTTATTCATCATTGCAACAACTGTTGCTTAAACAGTCTCCACATGTCTATAGTGCCTTAACCATGGAACAATTGCTCCCAGTCCATGCTTCCTAACTCATGTCTAATTGCATCATTCTTTCCTCTTCCCCAATTAAATATCTTCCCATTTTGCCTAATCTTCTCCTTCTCCATAGCTATGCAGAATGTGAGACAGTTGTGGTCACTGTCATGAAAGTGCTCTCCTACCACAAGATCTGATACTGCCCCAGCTCGTTTCCGAGCACCAAGTCTAGAATGGCCTCTCTCCTCGTCGGCCTGTCAACGTACTGAGTTAGGAAGCCCTCCTGAACACACCTTACAAAAACAGCTCCAATCAAATCTTATGCTCAAAGGAGGTTCCAATCAATATTGGCAAAGTTAAAGTCACCCATCACAACAACCCTACTACATCCACACTTTTCCAAAATCTGCCGACCTATGCTTTCTTCAATCTCCCTGCTGCTATTGGGGAGCCTGTAGTAAACCCCTCACGAGGTGACTGCTCCCTTGCTGTTCCTAATTTCCACCCATATTGACTTGGGTAGGCAGATCTTCCTCGACAATGGTAACTTCTGTAGCAGTGATACGCTCTCCAAATAGTAGTGGTACACCCTATCTTCTTTCCCCCCCTCCCTATTCTTTTTAAATGCTTTGCTGATATATGTACTCACTGCTTTCCTTCCCGGCTGCCCCTCTGGTCCTCGTTACTTCCTCCACTGCTCCAGCTCCTTCTGTGAAAGAGAAAACAACGCTGCCCGCTACTGGTAAGTAATTTTAGAAAAACTGCCTTACCTTAGCTGCAGTCTTTCGGGTTCGTCTTTCCTCCGCTGCTGCTCGCACTCACATGTGGAAGTCTCAGAGAGTGTACAGACCAGATCTACCAGGATGCTGCCAGGACTGAAGGCCATGTCTTAGGAAGAAAGGTTGAGAGAGCTAGGGCTTTTCTCACTGGAGTGAAGAAGGATAAGAGGTGACTTGACAGAGAGGTACAAGATGTTGAGAGACATAGAGTGGATAGCCAGAGCCTTTTCCCAGGGCAGAATTGTCTATCAACAAGGGGCATAACTTTAAAGTGATTGGAGGAAGGTTTAGAGGAGATGCCAGAGGTAGGTTCTTTATTCAGAGAGTGGTCGGTGGGCAGAATGCACCGCCAGCTGTGGTAGTAGAGTCAGATACATTAGGGATAGTTAAGAATACTCTTGGATAGGAACATGGAAGTTTGTACATTGAAGGGTATGTAGGTTCGTCTGATCTAAGAGTAGGATAAAAGCCCAGCAAAACATTGAGGGATGAATGGCTCTTACTGTGCTGTACTGTTCTGTGTTCCAAGTTTCACTCAGTTTGTGGATTCTCATTAATTTTTGATTGAGCGAGTCAGGCGTGCGAGGGAGTGAGCTGTGTGAGGTCAGGAAGCTGGGGCAGGGCGTTAGACCAAGACTTCCAGTTTTGATGTGCATTGTTACATTCACCTAAGTGCCAGCACAATATGCGTGGTTACCTAGACCAGACAAAATCCATCAAGTTCCGTTATTAAAATTATTCATGGCTTGCCGTTTGCTCCCGGTTTCTTCAGAAGCATTCTGTTGGGTGTCCTATCAATTATTATCTGACCATCCACAAACAAGTACAATTTTTTTTTTAAACTAATTAATATGAAGGTACATTTATTGAATATAGTTTCAGAGAGTTCACTGTGAGACACAAAATGCTGCAATAGACTGTCAATTGTGAACGTTTACACCCAGTGTCTGGTCCAGGATGCAGATGTATGGACTCTGGGGGACATGCCAGATGTCATCACCATAAGTAACTTGTGCGATGTGATTCTGACACTCCATGTCCATACAGGTACTCCATGGGCCAGGCTCTGACTGAAGATCAATTTGTTAGACCTGATTCCTGGTCAGTCATTTGTATCTAATTTAGACAGCATTGATACCTGCACCGAGAGCAGTAATAGCCTGTTGGTTTCTTTACTCCTGCTCAAGGCGGATCCTAAATGTTTCTCTGTGAGAGAATGTTTGAATGACTGCCCTGACCCAGGATGGAAACTTTCTGGGTAGATTCAGGAGCAGGCCAGTGTCTCACTCAGTGCCACAGGCAGCTGTGAGGTCCAGTAGCACTGTACCCGAATTCACCCTTTTGAAATCCACTTTTAATGTCGATCATGATGCAAAGTGATGGGTTTACTGACCTGAACAATGATCAGGGGTTTACCATGTTTGTGAATTGGGCAATAATAAGGTATGAGCTATAATTATTTAACTGAACAATAACGACATCATCTCTGAAAACAATAAAATTAATTTTATTTGATGGAACTAAAATATAAACACTGAACAATGTTTTATGATACAAAAGTAAAGAACTAGATTTTGTTTTGTACTGAAGAAGAATATGTTGTCTGACTATTTTGGTGATCACAACTACACATGGAATCGCAGTATTCAAATGCACATATTGTCGCTCTATCATTTGCAAAAAGATTGACCACTGACTGATTGCATATTCAGAGTGAGCAAGTGATTGAACAATCAAATAGAATTATAACTCTTACACATTTAGATACAATCAATCGATTTAATTTCTCACCTGAAATGTGTGAGCTTCAGTTATTTGCCAACAATTCGATTAGTTTTAAAATAATGATGGAAAAGGATAGACTAGATCTAAAAGTTGAAGTTCTAAATTGAAGAAAGGCCAATTTTGACGGTATTAGGCAATATCTTTCAAAAGCTGATGGTGGCAAATGATCGCAGGTAAGCAGACGGCTAGTAAATGGGAAGCCTTCAGAAATTAGATAGCCGGAGTCCAGAGACAGTATATTCTTGTTAGAGTAAAAGTAAAGGATGGTAGGTATAGAGAGTGCTGAATGACTAAAGAAATTGAGGGTCTGGTTCAGAAAAAGAAGGAATGATATGACAGGTACAGGCAGGATAGATCGAGTGAATCCTTAGAAGAGTAGAAAGGCAGGAGGAGTACACCAAAGAGGGAAATCAGGAAGGCAAAAAGGGGACATGAGTTAGCTTTGACAAATAGAGTTAAGGAGAATCCAAAAGGATTTTACAAATACATTGAGAACAAAAGGGCAAATAAGGAGACAGAATAGAGTCCTCAAAGATCAGCAAGGTGCCTTTGTGTGGAGCTGCAGGAGATGGGAGAGATACTAAACGAGTATTTTGTATCAGTGTTTACTCAGGAGAAGGACATGGGAGATGTAGATATACGGAGAAATAGATAGTGACGTCTTGAAAAATGTCCATATTACAGAGGAAGAAGTGCTCGATGTCTTGAAAAGCATAAAGGTGGAAAAATCCCCAGGACCTGATAGATTAGGTGAAACTTGAAAGGGTTCAGAAAAGATTTACATGCATGTTGCCAAGGTTGGAGGGTTTGAGTGACAGCTGGAGGTTGAACAAGCTGGAGCTGTTTTCCCTGGAACGTTGGAGACTGGGGGTGACTTGATAGAGGTCTATAAAATCATGAGGGACCATGGATCGGGTAAATTGACAAGGTATTTTCCCTGGCGTGGTGAAGCCCACAACTAGAGGGCATAGTTTTCGGTTGGGAAGGGAAAAATATAAAAGAGATGTAAGGGGCAACTTTTTCACTCAGAGGGTTGTTCGTGTGTGGAATGAGCTGCCAGAGGAAGTGGTGGTGGTTAGTACAATTGCAACATTTAGATGGCGTCTGAATGGATATATGAGTAGAAAGTGTTTAGAGGGATATGGGCTGAGTGCTGGCAGGTGGGACTAGATTGGGTTGGGATATTTGGTTGCATGGACAAGTTGGACGGAAGGGTATGTTTCCATGCTGTACATCTCTTTGACCCTGTGACTGTAATTTAGAAATGGCAATAATTTGACATGCACTACCAAATAAATAAATCGTTTACATTATTAAATTGTAGCATACAATAAGTTGAAAACTTGCTATTTTTAGAATGATTGATAAAGAACAAAGAACATTCCAAAACAGGAACAGACACTTCGGCCCTCCTAGCCTGTGCTGATCCGGATCCTCCTATTTTCTAAACCTGCACCTATTTTCTAAGAGTCTGTATTCCTCTGCTCCCTCCCCATTCATGTTTCTGTCTAAATACATCTTAGATAACGCTATCACTTCTGCCCCTACTACCTCAGATGGACGCACGTTCCAGGCTGCTACCACCTTATGCGTAAAGATCTTGCCACATATATCTGCACTAAACCTTTCCCCTCTCACTTTGAACTCATGACCCCGAGTAACTGAGTTCCACAATCTGGGGAAAAAGCTTCTTACGATCCATCCTGTATATATCTGTCTTGATTTTGTAGACCTCAACCTTCGACTTTGTAATGAAAATAGTCCTAATCTACTCGATCTTTCTTTCTTTATCTTTGTAGGCGACACAGTGGCACAGTGGTTAGCACTGCTGCCTCATACCACGAGAGACCCGAGTTCAATTCCCGCCTTAGGCGACTGACTGTGTGGAGTTTGCACATTCTCCCCGTGTCTGCATGGGTTACCTCTGGGTGCTCCGGTTTCCTTCCACAGATGTGCAGGTGAGGTGAATTGGCCATGCTAAACTACCCGTAATTTTAGGTTAGGGGTATGGGTGGGATGTGCTTCGGCAGGTCGGTGTGGACTTGTTGGGCCGAAGTGCCTGTTTACACACTGTAAGTAATTTAAATGTAAATCTATATACGGCATTCCAAATGTGGCCAAACCAAACTCCTATGCAACTGCAACATGACCTGCCAGCGCTTGTACTCAACACCTGATCCAATGAAGGAAAACATATCATATGCCATCTTGACCACTTTGCTGAGCTGTGTGGCATCTTCAGGAAACGTAGATCATTAGATTAGATTAGATTACTTCGTGTGGAAACAGGCCCTTCGGCCCAACAAGTCCACACTGACCCGCCAAAGCATAACCCACCCATCCCGTACATTTACCCCTTTACCTAACACTACGGGCAATTTAGCGTGGCCAATTCACCTGACGTGCACATCTTTGGACTGTGGGAGGAAACCAGAGCACCCGGAGGAAACCCACGCAGACAGGGGGAGAATGTGCAAACTCCACACAGTCGCCTGACTCAGGAATTGAACCCGGGTCTCTGGCGCTGTGAGGCAGCAGTGCGAACTACTGTGACACCGTGCTGCCCAACAATGGACCCAAACACCCAGATCTCGCTGTAAGTCAATTTTCCTCAGGAGTTTTCCATTTACTATGTTGTTCACTCTTGAACTGGATCTTTCAAAATTCATCACCTCGCATTTGCACAGATTGAACTCCGTCTTCTATTTCTGTGCGTATCTCTCCAATTTATCTATATTCTGCTGTATTCTCTGACAGTCCCCTTCACTATCTGCTACTCCAACAATCTTGGTGTCATCTGCAACCCTTGCCAATCAGGCAACCAATACCTTCTTCCAAATCATTGACATACATCACAAACAACAGTTGTCCCAGTACGGATCGCTGTTGCACACCACTGGTCATCGGTCTGTAGGGGGTAGTGTAAACATCATCCATATAAGGAAAGAACGGGAAGCTCGAACACTGATTGGCCAAGTGAATAACAAAATAATCGCAGGACCCAAATAAGGAAAACAGTGGGGAATCCTAGCACTCGTTGGTCAAGACAGCAGTAGGAGACCCAGCCCACATATACATGTATATAATGCGTGGAGATTACTATGCTTGTGTGTGTGTACCTTTGGGAACAACACCCGACTTTGCAAAGTTGAATGAAAAAGTTTTGGACAGACTCCTCCGTGTCTTTGTTCCTGGGAAGGGAAATAAAAAGTGCCGTAGATGGGGCTGGACAGCCACCTATCTCGCACAATTGGGGGCTCGTCCGGGATGAAATAATTATTGCCGGGGGGGGTGGGGGCAGTCCCTTCGGCCCACGGATCAAGCCTGATTACAACAAAGACGCGTCTAGTATATATTTATACTTCTCACTGATCAGCTTGGTCCGTCGGCCGTCGGCCAAGAGAGGATGTGACCCGGCTCATTTAAAAATAATTTTGAATCCTGGAAAAGGAACACACGGATGAGTGCTGGGACGACCGGTTAGTGACTATACACGGGGGTACACACATTTAAAAAGGCCAGACAACTCCGTGCACGGATCAAGGTAAGAGATTCTTTTGTTCTTCCTTGTTGGCCGCGTGGTTTTGACGGTCATCTGTGAAAACGCTTTAGGCATTTAAGACCAGGACCGAAGATAAACCACGGGAAATTGTCGTTTTGACGGTCATCTGGGAAAACGCTTTGGGCGTTTAAGACCAGGACCGAAGATAGACCATGGGAAATCAGACTTCTAGAATTACTAAGGAAAAGTCAGGGAAGACTGCAAATGGGAAAGAAATACCCCCCGATAGTCCATTAGGTCGGAAGTTAAGTCTATGGACGGACAGTAGTAGAACGAAGGACTTAAAGAAAGAGACCATGATAAAATATTGTTGTTTTATATGGACCAAAGAACCAATCCGCGCCCCCTCGGTAGTTTGGCCCGAGTATGGGTCTGATGAAGACTGGGTGTGTCAAATCCTAAATGTATATGTTAACAGAAAACAATCGTTTGACCCAGAGGAGAGCAAATACGCCGCCGCATGGTTGGCGGGTGACGGCGAGAGTCCCACGCGTCTCTATCCTCTGATTCCCCAAACAGACCCAAGGAAGCCCCAGAGGTCTTGGGACATCCTCACCGACGGTTTGCCACCGTCTGCCCCGCCGCCGTATATACCACCCGCGCACGACCAGGCGTCCAGCGCGGACCTCACTCCTGCGACGGATAATTCCGAGTCCCAGCAGGCTACGACCAGTGAGGAAGGGGCTGCTGGGGGGGGGGGGGGGGGGGGGGCACAGGAGGGTGCGCAGAACTCACCCCAGGCACTAGGAAATCAGTCCGACTCGAGATGCGGAAAGGTCGAGAAGAGGGATTGAGAGCTGGGAGGAGTGACAATATTGAACAGCTGAACCCCTTACGAGAGGTGCCGTTTGGGAACGAACTGACCGGGTTCGTAGTACAACCTTTAAATTCTGGGGATATCCGGCAACTCCGTAATGAACTACCCCATCTACTGGACGACCCCGTCAGTGTGGGAATACAACTGGCCCAATTTCTGGGGCCCAGTATATACACATGGGCTGAACTGCAGGCCATGATGAGAATACTATTTAATTATGATGAAATTGTGATGATCCGGAATAGTGCAGTGGCCATTTGGGATAGGGAGCATCAGGACGGCCCTCAGTGTGGAGAGCAGAAGTACCCCTTAGAGGACCCCCGGTGGGATCATAACGACACGGGTGAACGAGCCAATATGACAGACCTCAGAAGCCTTATCATCAGGGGGATCCAAACCTGCGTGGCCAAACAGCGGAATTTAGCGAAAGCATTCGAAGTTGGACAGAAAAAGGATGAATCCCCGAGTGAGTTTTTAGACCGTTTGCGGGAGTCCATGCGAAAGTATTCAGATTCAGACCCTGATGGGGAAATAGGCAAGGGCATGCTTAAGGTGCACTTTGTGACTAAGTCATGGCCTGACATTCAGAACAAATTACAGGAAGTGGAGGATTGGGCTGAAAAGGATATTGCAGAATTATTACGGGAAGCACAGAAGGAGTACGTTCAGAGGGATGTAATAAGGGAGAAACATAAGACAAAAATGATGGTGGCAGCCGTACGGGAAGCTTGTAAGTCCACCGGAATGGGGGAGGGAGGTTATGGGGTGGAAAGAGGAATGTCGAAGAAAAGTTGGAGAGGGAGAGAAGCGAGACGGGGCAGAAGTGAGACAGGAGGATCTTATGGAATTGAGCGCCCTCAGAAGGCCGGATGTTACCATTGCGGGAAAGTGGGACACTACAAAAGGGATTGTCCCGAGTTTAAAAGGGAAAGAGAAGGGATGTATGAAATGAAGTGTGAACAAATGGATTAGGGAAGTCAGGGGAGGATCGGAACACGGGCCTACCAAGAACCCCTGGTAAATTTACGGGTGGCCCCATTTAGACAAGATGTTACCTTCTTAGTTGACAGAGGCGCCGGCAGGTCCTCAATTCCCCTCCATCCTAGGGGGGGTTGGCTTCCAAGCTAAAACATTAAACATTTCAGAAGTTAAGGGTGGGGTTTTTAGTGCGAAAATATTCGAACCACAACCCTTGCGGCTGGAGGAGGAGGAGCTCCAGGTGGAACTCCTTCACCTCCCCCATCTTCCCTATGGGTTGTTGGGACGGGATTTGATAGTCCGTTTCGGATTACGAATAGAAGTGGGAGAAGAGGATGAATTAGCCGTTACCATGTCATACCTTAGTGAGTGCCGATTGACAGAGATAGACCCTAGGGTTTGGGTCGCCAAAGGGAACCGGGGAGGACTCGCAATTCGACCTCAGAGCCCCGACGTCAGAGTGCGCCAATACCCCATCTCTTGGGAAGGGAGGCAGGGCCTGAAGACAGTTATGGAAGACCTAATAAAAGATGGATTGGTAGAGCCCTGTATGTCACGATACAATTCCCCCATCCTGCCGGTCCGGAAGTCGGATGGGAGCTACCAAATGGTCCAAGACCTAAGGGAAGTAAATAAAATTGTCCAAGTACGGCACCCTGTGGTACCGAACCCATACACTATTCTGGGGCGAATACCCCCGAACCACGGCTGGTTTAGTGTTATAGACATAAAGGATGCCTTCTGGGCGTGTCCCCTGGACAAGGACAGTAGGGATCTTTTTGCTTTTGAATGGGAGGATCCTGATACTGGCAGAAAGCAGCAGTACAGGTGGACCGTGCTCCCCCAAGGATTCACTGAGTCCCCGACTCTGTTCGGGCAGATTCTGGAACAATTATTGGAGGGACTAACCTTGTTCCCGGCCCTTAAGCTTATACAATACGTGGACGATCTCCTTTTATCCGGACCCGCGGAGGAGGACGTCCTACTTGGGACTAATGCCCTGTTAAATTACCTAGCTGAGAAGGGGTTAAGAGTGAGTCAGAAGAAGCTCCAATATGTCGAGAAAGAGGTTAAGTACCTGGGACAACGATAAGCCAGGGACAGAAACGAATAAGTCCGGAAAGAGTGCGGGCAATAATCGAACTAGGCCTCCCAACGACCAAGAGGGAGTTGCGGAAGTTCTTGGGACTGTTAGGCTATTGTCGGTTATGGATAGACGACTATGCCCCCCTTACTAAAGACTTGTACCTAAAACTCATTGAGGAGGCACCCAACAGAATAATATGGGAGGAGGAGGAGAAAAAGTTAATTGAAATCCTAAAAGGAAAATTGATGGCCGCACCTGTTTTAAGCTTGCCGGATTTTAGTAAGACATTTCGTCTCTTTGTGAACTCCATAAAGGGAACTGCTCTTGGAGTATTGACCCAGGATTGGGGGGGGAAAAGGAAGCGCGTGGCTTTCCTGTCAAAAATTCTGGATCCATTCTCCCGAGGGTGGCTGGAGTGTGTCCAAGCGGTGGCAGCCACGGCAAAGCTGGTAGAGGAAAGCAGGAAGTTGACTTTCGGGGCCCCCTTGACAGTCACTACTCCCCACCAGGTTCGAACTATCCTGAATCAGAAGGCCGGGAGGTGGCTGACTGACTCGAGGATTCTGAAATATGAAGCCATATTGTTAGACCGAGAAGACCTCCGAATAGAAGTCGGGGGCTGCCAGAACCCGGCGGACTTTCTTTGGAAAGGGGAAGGGGAGGAGGAACTGGAACACTGCTGTTCAGACATAATAGAGTACCAGAGTAAAGTGAGGGAAGATCTGAGGGATATCCCCTTACATGCAGGAAGGCGGTGGTACATTGACGGGTCCTCTCGAGTGATAGATGGGAAGAGACACAATGGTTATGCAGTCATTAGTGAGACTGGTTGGGAATTAGTGGAAAGTGGACGGCTACCAAATGCGTGGTCCGCACAAACGTGCGAATTGTACGCCTTGCACCGGGCCCATGGGAATTTAGAGGGAATAGCCGGGACAATCTACACTGACTCTAAGTATGCCTTTGGGGTAGTACACACCTTTGGGATGATCTGGAAAGAAAGGGGAATGATAAATAGTAGAGGAAAGGAGTTGGTCCACGAGGAACTCGTGGCCATGATCTTGGAGGATTTGTTGCTGCCACAAGAGATTGCTGTAGTACATGTGAAAGGACACCAGAAAGACGATAAAATAGAGACCCTGGGGAATCAATTGGCAGATGAACAGGCAAAATTGGCTGGGATGGGGAAGGAAGTAATAAACTGCCTGGTAAGGATTCCCCAGATATCCGAAATTACCGAAGTGCCCACGTTTACTGACAAAGAAGACACTCTTCTTGCGTCTCTGGGGGGTACAAAGGATAGGGAAGGCAAGTGGACCTTACCCGATGGCTGCCAGCTACTAAATCGACCGTTGACGCGGGACATTATTGCCCGTCTACACCAAGGGGTCACTGGGGCGCCCAGGCACTGTGTGATGCCTTCCTGCGCCGAAATGCTCACCCTGGTCTGTACACGGTAGCCAAGCAGGTCACAGGAGATTGCATAACATGTCGAAAGATGAACAAAAGGGGGCTGCGGCAGCATGCAAAACAAGGGGTAGGAGTCCGGCCGAAAGGCCGTTTGAGTATGTCCAGGTAGATTACACTGAGCTCCCCCCCATAGGTCGCCTGAAGTATCTATTAGTAGTGGTAGATCACCTGACAGGATGGGTGGAAGCTTTCCCCACTACCACGGCAACGGCAACTCAGGTTAGCAAGATTCTACTCGAGCAAATCATCCCACGATTTGGGCTACCCCGCGCTATTGACTCTGACCAGGGGAGCCAATTCACCTCGACCGTCCTCCAGAATGTAGTGCAAGCAATGGGGATTGACTGGGATTTGCACACCCCCTGGCATCCCCCCTCCTCGGGCAAGGTCGAAAGAATGAACCAGACCATCAAAAAGCAGCTAACCAAACTCACTAATGAAATTGGCCTGCCTTGGACCAAATGCCTACCCCTTGCCCTATTGCAAATTCGCACCCAGCCAAGGCGGGATTTGGGAGTCTCCCCTTTCGAAATGCTGTTTGGCCTCCTGTTCCATGGGCCGAAGGGGGAACCTCCTGTATTTGCGTCTCGGGATATGTTTGTGCAAAAATATGTGGTGGCTCTGGGGTCTGCTCTATCTTGTTTACGCCAACAAGGACTTTTGGCACAGACGCCGCCCCTCGAGTTTGCAGTGCACACCGTCAAGCCGGGCCAGTGGGTCCTGATTAAAAGCTGGAAGCAACGTACCCTCGAACCAACTTGGGACAGTCCCTTCCTGGTACTTTTGACGACCGAAAGGGCTGTCCGTGCGGCCGAAAAGGGCTGGACACATTACACTCGAGTCAAGGGACCAGTGCCACAACCGACGGAGGACGAACGAACCTCTCTGACAAAGGCATCTAAGGAACAGAGACCCTGAGAACGAACTAATCGGACTTTGGCGAGTCTAAAGGAACTATGCCCTCTGGCTACGGGTGTCGCGACAAAATGCGGTCAATCATATTGTTAACTTGCTATGCCATTATCCTTGGGCTGGGTCATAGTGTGCGTGTTACCCAATTTGGCCTCTGGAAAAAAACAAGCAGAGGACCGTCAGTGGTTCTCCATCTCCGTGCTTGCCAACCAATCAACACAGACATTTAGCTTAGACCTACGTGAGTTGGTGCCCTGTAGGACTAAAAGTCAACTGAATCAAACTAAGCAGAACCTAGAGAGAGAAAGGGGATTCCAGGGTCAGACGTTAGTATTACAATTGCATGGTAGGGAAGGCCTAAATAGGACTCCAGCCCCCGGGGTCCAGGCTATGGGGTCAGTTGTCCGTGAGCCCATCACCCCTGGACGGGATTGTGGGCAGAATCAGTGCAATCCGCTCTATCTGACCATAAAGAACTTGGGGAAGAACGGGGCGAGCCTTAATGGAACAATACTGGGTATTAGAGTTGGGGGCCAGGCAGGATGGGGTGGGATGCAGCTGTGCTGCACGTATATCTTGGTCATTGAAGCTGAGTCTGGGGGCTCATCCGCCACTGATAAGCAGGAAAAGATTAGAATAATTGAGATGACGGATTTGGAAAAGACCTTTGAAATAGAAACGGGATACGGGGAGGCGAATGCCTGGATGGAATGGGTCAAATATACTGTGAGGAGCATGAAAAAGAGTGATTGCTACGCATGCACGAGTGCCCGCCCTAACCCTCAGGTGGTCCCATTCCCGCTGGGATGGGAGAAACACCCACGAGCCTTGGACTGCATGATAAGGCTGTACCAGGACCGAGAGGCCTGGAACGACTCCACTTGTCGACCCTTGAGTTTGAAGTTTCCCCCCGTCAGGTCTGAGGGGGCGCCCCGCCCGCCATCATTCTCAGGGGTAACGGGTACGCACCACGCCTGCGTCTCTCGGACGGGACTACAGTGGGACAACGATGTGGGAACATTTGACAAGTGCAGCGGATCAATTCGGCTGGTCAATGAAACTACCAGGGGCGGGAATTACTCCCACATTCATGTGCCTAGGGCAGACGTCTGGTGGTACTGTGGTGGGAGGGTTCTGCGACCGACCCTGCCCCAAACATGGACGGGCACTTGTGCAATCGTTTAATTGGCCATCCCATTCACCCTGGCATTCGAAAAACAAAAGCGACTCCGTTCTAGTGGAAGAACTGAGAGAGCTTTGGAGACCTCTTTCGATGATAACATACATTTAGATGCCATAGGGGTCCCCAGGGGTGTTCCTGACGAATACAAGGCTAGGAACCAGATAGCGGCGGGTTTTGAGTCGTCACTGTTCTGGTGGGTGACCATCAATAAGAACGTGGATTGGATTAATTATATTTACTACAATCAGCAGAGGTTCATTAATTATACCCGGGATGCAGTGAAAGGAATAGCAGAACAACTGGACGCCACTAGTAGGATGGCGTGGGAAAATAGGTTGGCCTTAGACATGATGTTGGCAGAGAAGGGGGGTGTTTGTGTCATGATAGGCACTCAGTGCTGCACTTTCATCCCCAACAACACAGCCCCTGATGGGACCATCACCCGCGCCCTGGATGGACTCACCACATTGGCGGACGAACTGGCCGAAAACTCGGGCATCGACTCTGGCCTCACGGACTGGTTGGAAGCTTGGTTCGGTAAATGGACGGGGGTGGTCGTTCCCTTTCTTGTCTCATGTATAGTGGTGGCAGGGGTACTCACTGCCCTTGGGTGTTGCGTTATTCCCTGTGTCTGGGGATTAACTCAACGACTGATCGAAACCGCCCTTACTAAGAGGGATGTTCCCTATGGGCAGGTTGAACGAATGAATCTCGAGATGGAACAACGTGAATCCCTCTTGGGCGGGGGTAGTATTAGAGACGGGCAGTTTGATGAACAAGCTCGGGAGTTATTAAATGCCCTAGAGAAGAAAAGTACGGTTTAAAAATTACAGGCCGCAAGAAAAGACACGGGGTATTTGTAGGGGGTAGTGTAATTTTTAAACGGTTAGCTGCATTTTAGTCTTTTCTACCTCATAGTAAACACAAGCAGACACTCGAAACTGTTGCCGGACCTCCCCCATGTTTATATGAATGAAACAATTGTAACAGCTTTCCTCGATAGTTGAGAGACCGCCCTTAACCACAGTTGTACAACATCATTCATATAAGGAAAGAACGGGGAGCTCGAACACTGATTGGCCAAGTGAATAACAAAATAATCGCAGGCACCAGAACCCAAATAAGGAAAACAGTGGGGAACCCTAGCACTCATTGGTCAAGGCAGCAGTAGGAGACCCAGCCCACATATACATGTATATAATGCGTGGAGATTACTATGCTTGTGTGTGTGTACCTTTGGGAACAACACCCGACTTTGCAAAGTTGAATGAAAAAGTTTTGGACAGACTCCTCCATGTCTTTGTTCCTGGGAAGGGAAATAAAAGTGCCGGAGATAGGGCCGGACAGCCACTTCTCTCGCACATATTGACCTTGTGACAATTTCTCTCTCTCTATCATTAGATTTGGTTTCATTTGATTTGATAGTAGTCATTGTCGTATGTATCTAAGTGGAGTGAAACTCTTTGTTTATACACAGTTCTGGCAGACCATAGTGAGAATTGGAGCTGCCTTTTTTTTAGAGACATGGAGTGGCCAAAATATAAAAGTCTACTTCAACTGTCTGTTTTTGAAGAGCCACAAAATAGCCAGAAATTAAAATAGATTGCTTCAGCATTAGTGAAAAAAGGGCCTTTGAAAAGGGAATTATTCCAAAGCAAAATAAATGCTAATCTGATTCGTAAGATTCTGAAACATGCCAACAGAGTGATAAAGAAAGTTCTTTTTTAAAGAATTGATAATTTTTAACAGAACACAGAAGAAATAATGAAATTATAGCACAAAAATTTTGAAGAATCATTACAAAAGGTAACTTATTCTGATCTCAGTAAGGATTCTTTTCATGCACAAAAACAGCAACTCAAGTTATCTTTCAGAAGCTCGCTGCGCCTTTGAAACTATTTACAATTGTAATAGGTCCGAGTTAAATATTTGGTAAATAATCATGGACACAGATTCCAACGTAATTCTAAAAGCTTTAAGAGATGCCTGGCGTGTCTTGTCTAATTCCCTAAGAAAAAGTTTAACAGTAGAAATAATAATAACAATATGAATTTTGTAACAGAATCAACTTTTTAATGTAAAATGTGATCTCGGAATTTGATAAGAGATAGCCTGCCCATTGGAGAATAGAATTTATGCAATCCTTCAAGATAAACAATGAGGGTTATGACTAAAACGAGCACAGCCACGAACTTTGGAATGAATTATAGGAAGATCCCAAGGCCTAGAGATAACAACAATGGTTAAACATCCGAAACAAATAAGAACCTCGGGCTGTCCATGGGAGTGTCCATCATTGATCAGTTGTTTCACAAGATTGGTTCTGGAGAAGGGGAGTGGAGGGTACACTGACAAAGTTGTGTATGATCATTGCAACACAGAACGTATAAAAATACTGTTTTTTTACTGCAAAATCGAAGTGTGTCATTGATTTGCTTCTGATCTGAGCTAAAGATTAAGAAACGATTGTCTTCTCATGTCAAAGCCAGATTCGAGGAAGATCCTTTGGTATTCTCCCAGTATTAACCTGGTTTTGCTTGAATTAAAGTCCATTCCGTGCCTGTGCCCTGTCTGCCTCCAGAGTCTTTGACCCTAGCTGGGGAAACTCGCTCCTACAATAAGCAAGGAACATACAGATTATAGGGTAAAAGAAAAGCTTGTACTGAGGCATACAGGCTACACCAGAAAGGGCATGAAAAAGGCAACATCGATGTGAGCAAGATCAGCATAATTTGAAGTTAGAGAGTCTATTCCTCAGTTTTATAATGGCTCTGAAGAGGCTGTCCAGGAGCTGCTGGTTTGTGTGTTCAAGATTCTGTATTGTCTGCATGATGGAAGAGATTGGAGGAGATCTAGGGTGTGCTGGGTCTTTGATAATGTTATCAGCCTTTCCACGGCAGTGAACTGTGTAAATGGAGACAATGGATAGGACGTTGGATTCCGTGATGGCATGGGCTGTGCACAAAACCTTCTGTCATTTCACTTACTGTCCTGGGCACGGCTGTGGCCACACCAGATCATTATGCACACAGATAGTTTGCTGTCAGTGGTGCATTTGTAGACATTGGTGAGGGTCCTTGTGGACATGTCAAATGTCCTGAGCAGCCAGAGAAAGAAGAGGCGTTCTTGTGCCATCTCGGCTGTCACATCTACATGGGAGGTCGGTTATCCTCACTCCAAGCAACTTAATGCTTTCCACTCTTTCAACTTCATGTTCCATTGATGCAAATGGGGGCATGTTCTCCTCATTTCTTTCTGAAGTCATTGATCAGTTGGTCAGTTCTGCCGACGTTGAAAGAGAGATTGGTTTCAGTGCAGCACATCACCAAGTCCTCTATTTCCGTTCTGTATTTTGACTTACCTACCTGCCCTACTATGATGGTGTCACCAGTGAACACGTAGATGGCATTTGTTCAAAATTTGTCAATACAATCGTGGGTGAAAAGGGAGTATACTAGGGGGCTGAGGACACATCCTTTGGGATTTCAGTGTTGAATGCTATCATGGAAGAGACACACTTACCTATTTTCACTCACTGTGCACTGTAGGTCAGAAAGATGAGGATCCAAATTCAGCGGGCGGAGCCAAGACTAAGGTCAGGGAGTTTGGTGATCAGTCTGAAGGGAATAATGGTGTTGAAGGTGAACCTATAGTCAATGAGCAGGAATCTGACGTGGGTGCCCTTGTTGTCCAGATGTTCCAGGGATATGGCACCCGCTATGCACCCATTCCACGGGTCGGAAAATTGTAGGGGATCGAGGCAGGCTGGGAGACTGGAACTGATGTGGGCCATGACTAGCTTCTCGAAGCACTTCATGCCCCCCTCAGTCTCCTGCGCTCTAAAGAGAAATGTCCCAGCTTATCCAACGTCTCCCTATGACTCAGGCCCGAGAGGCCTGGCAACATCCTTGTAAAGTTTCAGTTTAATCATCCTTCCTACAGCAAGGTGACCAAAACTGAACACAATGCTGAACTGGGAAATATTTGGAACTATAAGTTTCACTCTGCTGCCAATTATTATGCTGCTGTGATATTGCTTTATTTTTTGAGTTATTCTGAAACCTTATTATTCATTGAATCCTCTGACGGTAATCCCCTCGGGTGAACGTCCTGCTGACTGTTTGAATGTGAATCAATCTATTTTGTTTGGACTGATATTTTGAGGCCGCTGTCTATCAGAGAACAGGAAGAGATAATGGATGATTGTGCAGTGTGTCCTTTACTGGACCAGCTTGTCTCTCCAGGCACCTAAAGCTTTTATTGTGGGCCAGTGTACCTCAAAATCGTTACATCAGAGAAGAAATCTACTTAGCCCATTGTAGGTACATGCACACAGAACATTACTGCTCAGTACCTACAACATCCTTCAGCACTGCCGACAGATCCACCAACCTTACTGTCAACCGTAAATTTAATAACTCATCCTTCTATACCCTCATTAAGGTCATTTTGTAAAGGACAAACAACAGTCACTCCAAAGCAGATCCTTGCAGTATACCACTAGTAACTAAACTCCAGGATGAACATTCCCCATCAACTATCACCTTCTGTCTGCTTTCAGCTAGCTGATGTGTGATCCAAATGCTAAATCGCCCACAATTCCACGTCTCCATATTTTCTGGGAGAAAGTAAAGACTGTGGATGTTTGAGATCAGAGTCGAGATTGTGGCGCTGGAAAAGCACAGCGGGTCAGGCAATATCCGAGGAGCGAGGAGAAAATGAAGACTGCAGATGCTGCAAACCAGAAAACTGATTCCTGATGAAAGGCTTACAAGAGAAACATCAACATGCATGCATCTTGGACGCTGCCTCATCTGTTCTGCTTTTCCAACACCACACTCTCCATATTTTCTTCAATAGCCTACCATGGGGTACCTTATCAAACGCTTAAATGAAATCCACATACCTCACTTTACCCTCATCCACCTGTTTGGTCACCTTCTCAATGAACTCGGTAAGATTTGTGAGGCATGACATACCCTTCACAAAACCTTGTTGACTATTCCTAATCAAATGATTCATTTCTAGATGATGGTAAATCCTATCTCTTGTAATCCTTTCCAACACTTTACCCACAACCAAAGTAAGACAGGTATATAATTACCAGGGTTGTCACTTCTCCATTTCTTGAGCAAGGGGACAACGTTTGCTGTCCTCCAGTCTTCTGGCACTATTCCTGTAGATAATGGCGATGTAAAAATCCGAAGAGATGGTTGTGTAAACTCCTCCCTAGCTTCTCAGAGAATCCTAGGATAAATCCCATGTGGCTCAGGTGACCTATCTATTTTCACACTCTCCAGAACTGCTAACATCAATTACGAACTTCAATCCTGTCTAGTCTAATAGCCTGTATCTCAGTGTTGGCCTCGACAGTATTTTCTTTTTCCATTGTGAATACCGATTCAAATATTAATTTACAGCCTGTCCAATCTCCTCAGACTCCACACACAACTTTACACTACTGTCCTTGATTGCCATTAATCTTCATTTGTTCATTCTATTATTCATGACGTACTGATAGAAAGGTTGAGGGTTTTCCGCGATCGTACTTGCCAAAGACTTCTCATGCTCTCTCCTGGCTATTCTTTGCTCTTTCTTTAAGACCTTCCAGGCTAACTTGTAACTCTCAAGCATCTGAACTGAGCCTTCACGTTTCATCTTAAAATAAGCCTCCTTCTTCCTCTTGACAAGAGATTCAACTGCTTCAGTAAACCACAGCAGCCTCACTCGACCACTTCATCCTTTCCTGACAGGGATAAACTGATCATGGACACACAGTAGCTGTTGTTTGAAAAAGCTCCGGTCTTAAATTGTACCCATCCTCTGCAGTATTCTTCTTCATCCTATGCATCCGAAATTCTTTCCTAATTGAATCATAATTGCCTTTCAACCCAGCTATAACTCTTGTCCTGCGGTATACACCTGTCCCTTTCCATTGCTAAGGTAAACATAACCAAATTGTGGTCACTATCAGCAGTGTTCACCTACCTCCAAATCTAACACCTGGTCTGGTTCATTACTCAGTACCAAACCCAATTTGGCCTCGGCCCTTGTTGGCCTATCTACATACTGTGTCAGGAAACCATTCTGCACACATTGGACAAAAACTGACCCATATAAAGTAATTGAACTGCAGAATTTCGAGTCAATATTTGGAAAGTTAAACTCTTACATAACAACTACTCTGTTATTTTCGCTCCGATCCAGTATCATCTTTGTAATCCTTTCCTCTACATCTCTGGAACTTTTCAGACGGCAGTAGAGAACTTTCAGCAGAGTGACCTCTCCGTTTTTGGATCTAACCTCTTTGCATACGTCCTCACTAGACGCGTCCTTATCAAACATCCTTTCGACCAACGTAATGCTGTCTTTGATTTTCAATGCCACCCCACCCGCCCCCACCCCAACCCCACCCCCGCCCCACTTTTAGTACCTTCCTTGTTCTTATTGAAGCTTCTAAACCCGGACCCTCCAAGGATCAGTCCTGTCCCTGTTCTATCCATTTCTCCAAAATGGCCAAAACATCAAGCTGTACAACTGCACAATTTGGAAACAGGGAGTGATTGGAGGGATGCTAAAAGAGGGTGAGTTGGATAGATCAGAAGACAGCATGAGGGGTGATAGACAGGAACGGACAGAAAATGGAAGTTTTATTTAGAAATTCTCACGGATGGCAAGGTTTTTATCTATTGCCATACCGTTGGAGCACTGTGCGGATACTGGCTGTGGTCCCAGAGCATTTATCGCCAATAATATCACAGAGCTGAGTTGCTGACAGTTAAACAGAGTCCAAAAGGCAAAGTGATTTTTTTTCTCTACAGTGAGAAGGTGATTTAATTTAAATAGACTGGATGAACAGCAGCAGGAACTGAGAATCGTGCTCGATACTGAGATACTGCGCCAGAGAATCTCGATGAGGTGGATCACTAACAGAGGGGAATCAGCATCTCAGCTGTGGGCCAAAAAATGATTGACAAAGATTACACACCACTTCCGTGGTTTTGCAATACACATTTCAATTTATGAAGCTCAATATCATGAGTGTATCTTATTTCTTTGTACTTCCCATAGTTTAGTACGGACAGAAAATCATTTTATACCCGTATTTTGTGTTCAATAAACAGATTTTACTCCTCATTCCTCACTTTAGATGTATCCTTAAATCTGTTCTTCACATGAGTTATACAGTGTAATATTCCAATACTGATGACTGGGGAATATTATTGTCCTTCCCTCCAGTCTGAACTGTCACATCCCACAATTCTCTCTGTTTCCTGTCTCCTCCACAATGCCATAATCACACTGTAATTGAAGTCCAGTAAATAACATTTCATCACAGTTCACTAACATCGATAACATCAATAGCACAGGCCTCATCTGCCTCTCTCTAAACCTGGATTAACAATCTGAATTGTATTCGCCACGTTCAATTCTCTGTTAACATATCCATGCCATTTGTCTGTTACAACCCCACGTTTCTCAGACACGCATTCACCTCAGATCATGAATTATAAAAATTGTCTCAATGTTTAATTGAAATTATGATGCTTGATCAATAGTTTCAGGATGTATGTTTCCATTTATAATCAGAGACACATGTTTACGTTCTGATAAACTTATGGCATTACTCCTGCATCCAAGACAGATTGAATGGTTACACTCAATTGATCTAACGGCCTCAAGATTTGTTCCAGCAGTCACCCTCACATATCCCATCCAGAAAATGACAGTTTTAATCATTGTTTTGAATTTGAATAAAACAATATTGAATTGAAAGGCGTTGGCTGGAGCTATTTGTTCAGTGACTGTGATTAATGTCAATCTCCGAGGATCCGAGATGTGTCACTGGAGGGTTTACCTCTTCTATTAATTAAGGACTCGGTTCAATGTGTTATCCCAGTATGGGCAGGAGCATCAATGACTGGACGAACAGGGATCAGTAGCTTGAGAGACAGCGGGAGGAGAGATCAGAATCTGAGAAGATTAGACTGGGATGTTCCATTAATGGATCAGAATCTCAGAACCTTAGACTGGAATTTTGCAACAGACAGGAGTTTATCCTTGGGTCTTTACTACCTTTCTCAGCCTTGGATATCATTAGCCTCACGGGTCGAAGATATCCTTTGGATTATTCAAGGTGGTTACTATCCTATCCTCGCTATAGTTGGTGTTCCTGGTAAGTCATTCCATCTGACCATTAAGCTGAGTTGTACTGAATTGCTGTTCATATTTAAATTTTAAAATTTGCAAGTCATCATTTTTAAGTCCAGTCAAATATTTTATTCCTTACTGATTATAACTAGCAAACTACTATTCACAGCTTACTCAACAATACACGAGGAGAAACCAGACTGTTCCTAATTTCCATTATCTTTTTTCTTCATTCATATTTACATTTCTACATATTCTCCCCGCTCACTAATCCTGCCCAAGACCACTATCAGGATATTTCAGTCACCTTCTCAGCCTCAATGCAGCTGCTAAATAATCCATCGTTTGTGCCTTTGGTAAATTCAGATATAACCGTTTCAAGTCCCTTCTAACTATACTTACGTCACTTGAGCTGGTTAATTTGGCCTCTACACAGAATCTGTCAGATGGACAGAAAATGCATGGAGGTCAAGTCATTTACTCATAATCAAGCGGCACAGATAATAATCTGTTGGTATCTCATGAAGGAAGTTGATGGATGCAAATAAAATCATCACCACTAGTTTTAAACAGAAGCCTATCTGTTTGCCTCATGTCCTTTCGAGAAGGCAATGAGTTATCTTTTCATGTTCAGGTCTCTGTGTGACTGCAAACTCACAATAATGTGGTTTACTCTTTATTATCCTGTGCAACAGCTGAATCAGCCACTCAGTTCAAGATCAGCATAACATGCTGGCCTGACCAGGGCTGCACACATCCCGTGAGGGAAGAACAGAAGGAAAGATAGCTCCCTTTCTCTGCCTGATTTCCATTTTCCTGCAAGTCATTTCCATTCAGGTAGGTGACCATTCCCTGTTTCAAGTGAATTCTTGCTGATTGAGTCTCATTCTGAACGTAATATACATCTCAATCGGCACCTCTGGTGATGACTGACATACAGATGTAAGAAACTTCAAAATTCCACATCATTCGCAGTGCAGAGAGAAGGAATGGTTTTTTATACCACCGGAAAGAAGCTGAGACAGCCAAGTGAGGGAACAGAATTATTGTGATCAACCCTGAGAATGTTGTTGAGATAGTATTTGGAGTATTGTGCACAGAATTTCTCTCCTTGAAAAGGAATAATCCTCTTGGCAGAAAGAGTATAAAGGAGTTTTACCAGACTAATTATTGGGATAATTGTACCATCAGGTGTGCATGAGGATCTGTAGCGCTTTGAAGAATAAGAGGTGATTGCATTGAAACTTAAGGTGATGGACAGTCACTCATTATATTCCAAACAGAACTAATACGGTGATAAATTCCATGTTTTTTTAAACTTGGTTTACATAATTCTCAATGGCTTAAAAGACTCTGAGAATGTTCCTCTCAGTCCACGCCACTCCCCATTTCGATTGAGAGAGAGAGAGCCAGTCTTTAACTGAACTCTTCCAACATTAATACAGTGCATTTGGTGTGTGATCATACATAGAACTTCACGTTATCCACCATCGCGACAGGAGCCACAATACCTTCATTCTAAAACAGTAAACTATCCCCACCAGCTTCTGACCCCGACGAAGAACATGGGTCTGTCTTCTTGAAGATGCCTCCTTGAGGCTTGGCACAAAAGATTTGATTCCTTCCTCATTGCCAGCAAAACACGTTAAAGAATCATTTGTTCCACAGGCAATGGAGCCATGAGGCGCATTGTGAGCAGTCTTTGAGTGCAGTCTCTGCTCCGTTCGTTTTCCAGGTTGGAGAATCAATGACACCCTCCTATTCCTGTATAAGTGTCGCGAGGGGTGAATGGTCTCCTCCTGGTTACATAGAACAGGTTGAGGGGTCTTACTGAAATCTGCCTGTTCCTGTTTAACAGCTCAATGTACTGACCAGACGCCTCCTCTTCCTGTGGAACAGGCAGAAGGATTGAATTGGTTGTCGCTCTTCTTGTTCAGTTATTTCGATGAGCTGAATAGTTTCCACATATCCGGGTGTAACCAGCTTGGGGTGCTGAATGAGTTTCTCTTTTAATTGTGGAAATGTGCAGTGCCTGGCCGTTCTGTTACATCAATGTTACCGACACTTTAACAGCACAAACGTGAATGTTGTTTGGGTCTTGCTGAATATGGACACATACCGGTTCAGGAGCTGAGTGGGGACAAAATGTTCTGAATATTGTGTGATCTTCAGTGATCACTCCGCTTCTGATCTTGGGATAGATGGGGGGCGCCGGGAATGGGGGCACATAGACGTTGACGAAGCAGCTGAAGATGCTTGTGCTGAGGAAGTTACTCTGAGGATCTCCTGAAGTGATGTCCTGGGACTGAGAGGATTGTCAGCCAACGACCACAAACATCTTCCTTTGTGCTCTGAAATACCCCAACCAGTGACGACGTTAGACATGATTCTCATTAAGCTCAGATAAGTAGGTGGTCTTGATGACATCCTCAGTCAACTATTGCCTTGATATCAAGGCCATTTACTCTTTCCTGAGCCCCTGTGTTCACCTCTTGTTCACATCAACAGGTGACGGTGTATGTGTAGAGAGTGTTTTCCTCTCACAGAGGGTAATCAATGTCAGGAATTATCTGGACTAGAGATTTAGGGGAGCTACATCACTGAAAGTATTTAATGGGGTGGTACATGAATCTTTGACCTGTCAGAGAGCTGAGGAGTGTGAATAACTGGGCATTAAGGAGGAGTTAATGCGAACAGTAGATTAGCTATGATCGTATACAATGGCTTGACCGTCCGAATTACCTATTCCTGTTCCTTATGTTTTCATTTTCTGTAATATCAAAGTAAATGGCTGTAATTTTCCTGGATGTACTGTTATTGCATGTTGCAATCAGAGAGAGCAAAGCACTTTTGAGACATCTCTGAGTGAGTCTCTCCCATGCACTATGATCTTATTAAGGTCTCAGCACTTTTCTGTCAGTTTACCATTTTCCTACATTCATTTGTCTTTCAAATGTCTTGCATAGACAATTTTGAACAAATGGAAATATCCAGGAAATATCACAATCTTCTGTGGAAGGGAATTCGCACCTTCACAACCCTTTGAGAATCTCTTGTTCGTGTTCTGACCAATGTGGGAGGGTCACTCATGTCTTTTCCCACTCCTCTATTGGTGAAAGCAAATTTTAAATGTAACCAGTTGAGTGCTGTGCCCAATGATATAGGTATCGGACTGGGTAATTTTTCTTCAAAAATCTGAGACACAGAATGTTGAACTGTGAACAAATGGTAAAATGATAGAGTGTTCCAAATGTTTTTTTCTGACTTTCAACTTATTCTGCTCACACAAATGTCTGGGAATGCGGATTTCTTCCCGGAACAGTTGGATTTGGCTGAATTCCCTTTGCTTCGAGCTTTACAGAGATTCTTATGAATCCTCATCAGGAATCCTCCATGAGTGGTAAAGATGACTCAGGATTTTTCTGCTCTCACGCCTTGTTTTCAGGCAGAAGTAAGAAAGAGAGAGACCAATTGGCTGCTGCTTCTGAAGCAAATAATATTTTTCTCTGTCTTTGTGTGGAAAATTACAAGAATGTCAACTGAAAACAAAACTGGACCATGTTCGCTCTCCATGTATATTCTCTGGAATGGATGATAATAGACTGTATGCTGTATGCAGCATCATTGCTGTTGTTGTGCACAGTGCCTTTCATTAGCAAAAGAAAATAATGTCCGCACCGACCACCCCACCAACCTCCATGTTCAGCATATCATCCGCCGCCATTTCCGCCACCTCCAAACGGACCCCACCATCAGGGATATATTTCCCTCCCCTCCCCTATCAGCGTCTCTACAAAGAAAGTAATGTGCCCGTTTGATGATTTGATGAGATGTTTATATACATCTGCGTATTTTTTAAAAAATGGGTTGATATCTTCATAGTATTTGTATTAATACCAATGCATCTCATTCAAAAAATTATTCTCTAGCTTTAGTCTTCTTAACAAGGGAAAATATGTATCCAGCTGAAAGACTTCTCTGAAAATCGTGGTTTAATAAGATTTCTCATCTAAGATCAAAACAGATAATCCCCGATAACAAAAGGCCTTCATTTCAGGAATGAGTAAAGGGAAACATCTTTGAACATTTTTGAAAGGAATTGTATCCGGTTGTATTTTTAGTTTAGAGGATCAGAACTTCACCCAGAGTATCTGATGTCGTCTCAGCAATGCCCTGTACAGATACAGTGAAATATCCCTAATTAAACCCAATACCCGTTGCTAAAAACAGCATCATTCCACTTACCTTCCGAATCACTTGCTGCATCTGCAGACAGACTTCGTATCAGTCATGTAACAAGAATATGAAAAACATCTGCATCAAAGAGTTCTGCAATCTCTCTGCATTTAAATTGTTCCTGACTGCAATAAACAACTCACATTATATTATTTCTACTGAGGGTATGCTCACTACCCTTCCCTGTCTACATCATAATGCAGATTCACCCCTCCATTTGAAGATCTATTGAATGATCATTTTGGTGTACAAGATAGTTCAGCTTTGATCCATTCAGTCCCTTCATCCAGATATTTTACATAGATTATTGATCATTGATGACCCTACAGTGATCTCTGAGTCAAAACTAGTTACAGTTTTGTTTAAAAAATCATATATCTCTACTATTTCCTGTTAGTGACAGCATCCCTGTTCCTGTGCAGCAGTTCAGGCAGGTTTAATGGCCTCGTCCTGGGCTGTGTAATGTACTCAACGAGCTGAGTTACTTCATCCTATATTCCTGTGTAATTCTTTGGAGGGGCAGAATGGTCTCCTCCCGTCTCATTGTAACGATCCATTCAGGCTGAATGGGATGGTCCTCTACCCTGTAATCGCACTCAGTGGTGGATTGAGGGAACAACACATGGGGTATGGTCAGCAGTATATCACTGTAACAGCATCGAGGGGTGGATTGAGGGAACAACACATGGGGTATGGTCAGCAGTATATCTCTGTAACGGCCGGGAGCGTGGATTGAGGGAACAACAGATTGGAAAGGGGCAGCAGTTGGCCATTTAGCGGCACCATCCAGAATGCTCATGGCTGATCCGAGTGTGTCTGACCATCCGTCTCCTGTCTGTTCCCAATAAACATTGTCTCTCCTGCCCGGCAAAGATCAGTCAAGCTCAAACTAATATACCTAAATTAACCGAGTCTTCACTGCTCCCTGAGGATGAGGACACCACAGACAGCACAACAGTAAAGGGAAAGGGACATCCTTCTTTCATTGTGGGACACAGTTTTTTAAAAAACTGTGTTAACCTCATATCAAATCACTGCCCCTTTTCGGATAAAGTGGTACAATAACTAGGAATAGACATTAACCATTCTGCCTTCCAATCTTTTCCCACATTATCACTGACTGTTTCCAATCAAATATGTTGCTGCTGCTGTCTCAGGAAGAGAATACCTGATAGCATAACACCATACGGGCATTTAAAAAAGGAGCAGAATTAGACCATTTGGCCTATCGAGTCTCATATACCATTCAGTCATTTCTAATATGTTCCTCAACATCATTCTCCTACATTCTCCCTAGAATCCTTGATCTACTTATAAATCAAAAACTTATTTATTTGAGTCTTAATGACACTCGCGTCTGTGTCTTAATGTGTATTTATGTGTGTGTGTGTCCATGTGCTTGTTACTTTTGTATTTGTGTGACTATGTCTGTCTGTCTTTGTATCAGCCTGTGTGTTTCTATCTGTGTTTGTGTCCATTTGTGTGTGACTGTTTATGTCTTTGTGTGCATCTCCGTGTGTGCATGCTTATCTCCTTGTATGCATTGTGTATGTTAGTATATAGGGGTATTTACCAATACGTCTGTGTATTTCAATGCCTGCATCTCTGTGCAATGGGGTATCTGTTCTTCTGCGAGTGAGAGAGATGAGGCTGGAACGAACAGTAGGTTTGAATTGAGAATTGCTCTTCCTGTACACTGCTCCTTATTCGGTGGTTGGGACGTGGATGTTTCAGAATCTCCACACAAGGCCTCCTGGTCCTCTCCGGTGTTCTCCAGGATCCTCCCCACATATCAAGGTAGGGGGATGAGGGAACGGATATCCGGCACTCCACCACCCGGCTTGGCCCTTTTTGTCCTATTCCAGGCTACTTCTCCTGGAATGGGAGAAAGGGAGGGAATGAGTGAGGGTGGGAGTGGATGGCGCTGTTGTTAGTGCTGGACTAGGTGAGGTGTGACATGGTGAGGTCGCCGGAGGGAGTCTGTCCATAGTGTTGTATCCATGTAGTGCTATTAGTGTGCGGGGCTATTGCATCAGGGACAGAAAATGTGGGGGAGGGAAGGTGCTGAATGCAACAGTGAGTGTGTTCGTGCTTGAGCCTTATTGGAGTTAGAGCATGAGCCTTGGTTGAGGGCAGGTGCTGTAGCAGGTATACAGTGAGTGTGAGGGAACAGCGAGAATATACGGTGACACTTATCCTGACAGAGTGGAATGGATATTGATGCTTGTCCAGTATTGCTGGACATGTCTGCAGATCATTTCAGCATCGAGGTGAGCCTCCCTGAATGTCGTATCCAAGTCTATCGCTCATAACGACACAGACTCTGTCCCTCAGATTTCACAGAATCAGTTTGGGTGGGTCTTACAAATAGCAAGGAGAAACAAACTTGTTGTGTTATATATCTGAACCAAAACTGTCGCGCAAATATTTTGCATCATATGCTCTGGAAATTATACATGCAACTATATGCAAAGGGAAGCTATGACATACTGATATTATCGCTGGGCTCTTAACCCAGAGACCCAGGTAATGTTCTGGGGACATGGTTTCAAATCCTGCCATGGCAGATTGTGGAATTTGAATTCAATAAGTATCTGGAATCAAGGGTTTATGATGATCAGGAATCCATTCCTGATTGTTGGAAAAACTCATCTGGTTCACTAATGTTCTTTAGGGAAGGAAACGGCTGTTCTTATTTGGTCTGACCTGCATGTCACTCCAGATCCAAGGCAACGCTGTTGACGCTTAACTGTGCTCTGGCATGGCCAGTAAATGCTGGTTATCCAGCTAAGCCCCCATCCTATGAATGAGTAACAAATACTCGTGGGTTCTGCAGTAATAATGCATAGTGTCATGTTGCATCGAAACTGAGTTAACTAAGTGACTGCTAATGTTGTGAAAAATAAATTCCTTTAGTGTATATCAGGTAGGTTGGAGAGTATGTTGTGAACCAAACTAGAGAGCGGATTATTTCGGATTTGGTGTGGTGTGATACTGATTAAGAATGATCAGCCATGATCATATTGAATGGTGGTGCAGGCTCGAAGGGCAGAATGGCCTACTCCAGCACCTATTGTCTTTTGTCTATTGACTATTGTCTATTGTGTGGTCGGAAGGACTAATTGCTAACCTTGCTTGGAAGCAGCTTTGGAGGAATAGTGACATTAACATGTTGTATTTTACACGGCGTCTGCATACAATATGGAATGTTTGAACATTCTGGTCAAACATCATGGAAGCCCAGAGGCGTGAGTGTCAAGTTCGCTCCAGTGAATTGGGAAAATACAATATAACAGTCAGTAGGAGAGCAATGGTTGTTAGACCCATATAATCTGACCGCATGGAGACAGGCCATTCGGCCCTTACTGGTCCATTCCGAACAAAATGTCCATTCACACTAACCCCATTTCCTTGCCATTTCCCTGTATCCTTCTAATCCTACCTAACTGTGTATTTATCCAAATGTACTTTAAATTTTGTGAATGTACCGGCCTCAACCACTTCTGCTGGTAGCTCATCCCATATTCTGGATTAGTGGTGCTGGAAGAGCACAGCAGTTCAGGCAGCATCCAACGAGCAGCGAAATCGACGTTTCGGGCAAAAACCCTTCATCAGGAATAAAGGCAGTGAGCCTGAAGCGTGGAGAGATAAGCTAGAGGAGGGTGGGGGTGGGAATAAAGTAACAAAGAGAACAATGGGTGAGTGGGGGATGGGATGAAGGTGATAGGTCAGGGAGGAGAGGATGGAGTGGATAGGTGGAAAAGGAGATAGGCAGGTAGGAAAAGTCCGGACAAGTCATGGGGACAGTTACTGAGCTGGGAGTTTAGAACTAGGGTGAGGTGGGGTGGGGGAAATGAGGAAACTATTGAAGCCCACATTGATGCCCTGGGGTTGAAGGGTTCCAAGGCGGAAGATGAGGCGTCTGGTGGTGAGGGAGCGGCAGTGAAGGAGGCCCAGGACCTCCATGTCCTCGGCAGAGTGGGAGGGAGAGTTGAAATGTTGGGCCACAGGGCGGTGTGGTTGATTGGTGCGGGTGTCCCGGCGATGTTCCCTAAAGTGCTCTGCTAGGATGCGCCCAGTCTCCCCAATGTAGAGGAGACCGCATCGGGAGCAACGGATACAATAAATGATATGAGTGGATGTGCAAGTAAAACTTTGATGGATGTGAAAGACCCCTTTAGGGCCTTGGATAGAGGTGAGGGAGGAGGTGTGGGCGCAGGTTTTACAGTTCCTGCGGTGGCAGGGGAAAGTGCCAGGATTGGAGGGTGGGTTGTAGGGGGCATGGACCTGACCAGGTAGTCGCAGAGGGAACGGTCTTTGCGGAAGGTGGAAAGGGGTGGAGAGGGAAATATATCCCTGGTAGGGGGACTGTTTGGAGGTGGCAGAAATGTCGGCGGTAAGCTCGAGTTATTTATTTTGGTGTAGAGGAAGTTGAGCAGATAAGTAATTCAGGTTTAAGATTACAAGGGGCATGGACAAGGTGAATAGACAACAGCTGTTCTTTTTAGTCAAAGTTTAAGCTTCCTTTCAGTCTGAATCCAGGGAATAGAATGGAGAACAGACAAACATGACACAACTACTTCACTTCTGTCTTCACAGAAAAATACATAAACAAAGCCTTCACAGCAATAGGAGAAAACCTGAGTCTGATGTGAAGATGATGTCGAATGAAATTTGCAATCAAACTAATTTGGAGAAATTATTGGAACTGAAAATAATGGGCATAGAAAAAAATCAACTCACATTGATGAAATTGGAAACATATTTGAGAAACTGACTGGAAGATTAATTACAGAAAAAAACAATAGAGGCACTGAACTTGGATTTTCAGCAAGAATTTTAATAGAGTCCCAAGCCTAGTGTGCAAAGTAAAAACACATGAGATAGGGGTTAATATATGAACATCATGTTAAAATGGGAGTGTTGACAGGAAACAATGAGTAGGAATAAATGGATGGTTTTCAGTTTGGAAGGCTCATGAGGCATCTCAATGATTAGTGCTGGGGCGTCAGATATTCACAATACATCCCAAATATCTCGTTGAGGGAATCAAATGCAAAGTTTTCAAGTCTGCTGATGGAATTGGATTTCGAAACTTGAGGAGGATGTGAAAAACACTTTAAGGTGAATGAAACAAATGGAATGAATGAATAAATATGTCGCAGATGAAGAGCATTTGGATAGATGTGATTTTGTCCACTTTGTTGGGAAACACTAAAATGCCAGCCAACCATTCGAAAAGGAGGTGGTTGAGAAATGTCGATCTATAAAGGGAACTGTACTTTTCTTCTGTTATTTTTTGGACAGACATCTGAGTTCCATGCAGGGCAGTGAGTTCTGAAGACAGAAGCCAATACTGGGAATACATTGGCACACAGACCAGTTTACGCAGACCCTCCAAGTGGGGAGCTGTAACATTGAAAATGATCTCGGATCTCCCTGTACATCAGTCACTGAAAGCAAGATTGCAGGAGCAGAAAGCAGTCAGGAAGATAAATGGGGTGTTGACCCTTATTTCAGGTGGGCTTGAGTCCAGGAGTAAGGGTGTCTCAGTGCAGCTGTACAGGCCCTTGGTGAGACCTCAACTCGAACATTGTGCAGTATTGTGTGCAGATTTGGTCTCCGTACCTCATGAAGGACAAACCTGACATTGAGGGAGTGCAGCGAAGGATGACCAGACTGATCTCTGGGATGACAGAGTTTTTGTGGGAGCAGAGTTTGGGGCGACTGAGCCTGTATCCCATGGGGTTTAGGAAAATGAGTGGAGATCTCAGTGAGATATATAAAACACTGACAGGGCTAGATAGATTGGAAGCAGTGATGATAATTCCCCTGCCTGGGAAGTCTAAAACAAGAGGCCACAGTATTAAATACAGATGGGTCACATTGCAATTACTTCATCCTATATTCCTGTGTAATTCCTTAGAGGGGCAGAATGGTCTCCTCCCATCTCATTGTAACGATCCAGTCTGGCTGAATGGGATGGTCCTCTACCCTGTAATCGCACTGAGGGGTGGATTGGGGTAGGATCAGCAGTATATCTCTGTAACTGCTTTGAGGGGTGGATTGAGGGAACAAAACATGAGGTAGAGATAGCAGTATATCTCTGTAACAGCATCGATGAGTGGATTAAGGGAACAACACATGGGATAGAGGCAGCAGTATATTCCTGTAATGGCCGGGAGGGTGGATTGAGGGAACAACAGATTGGAAAGGGGCAGCAGTTGGCCATTCGGCTGTACCATTCAGAATGCTCATGGCTGATCCGAGTGTGTCTGACCATCCGTCTCCCGTCTGTTCCCATTAAACTTTGACTCTCCTGTCCGGCAAAGATCAGTCAAGCTCAAACTAAAATATCTAAATTAACCGAGTCTTCACTGCTCCCTGAGGATGAGGACACCACAGACAGCACAACAGTAAAGGGAAAGGGACATCCTTCTTTCATTGTGGGAAACAGTTTTTTTAAAAAAACCGTGTTAACCTCATATCAAATCACTGCCCCTTTTCGGATAAAGTGGTACAATAACTAGGAAAAGCCATTAACCATTCTTCCCTCCAACCTTTTCCCACATTACCACTGACTGTTTCCAAACAAATATGATGCTGCTGCTGTCTCAGGAAGAGAATACCTGATAGCATAACACCATACGGGCATTAAAAAAGGAGCAGAATTAGACCATTTGGTTCATCGAGTCTGATATACCATTCACTCATTTCTAATATGTTCCTCAACATCATTCTCCTACCTTCTCCCTAGAATCCTTGATCTCCTTTTAAATGAAAAACTTATTTATTCGTGTCTTAATGGCACTCGTGTCTGTGTCTTAATGTGCATTTATGTGTCTGTTTGTCTATTTGCTTGCTATTTTTGTATTTGTGTGACTATGTCTGTCTGTCTTTGTATCAGCCTGTGTGTTTATATCTGTGTTTGTGTCCGTTTGTGTGTGACTGTTTATGTCTTTGTGTGCTTCTCCGTGTGTGCATGCTTATCTCCTTGTATGCATTGTGCATGTTAGTATATTGGGGTATTTAACAATGCGTCTGTGTATATCAATGCCTGCATCTCTGTGCAATGGGGTATCTGTTCTTCTGCGAGTGAGAGAGATGAGGTTGGAACTGACAGCAGGTTTGAATTGCGAATTGCTCTTTACTGAACACTGCTCCTTATTCGGTTGGTGGGAGGTGGACGTTTCAGATACTCCACACAAGGTCTCTTGGTCCTCTCCGGAGCTCTCCAGGATCCTCCCCACATATCAGGGTAGGGGAATGAGGGAACGGATATCCGGCTCGCCACCACCCGGGTTGGCCCTTTCTGTCCCATTCCAGGCTGCTTCTCGTGGAATGGCAGAAAGGGAGGGAATGAGTGAGGGTGGGAGTGGATGGCCCTGTTGTAAGTGCTGGACTAGGTGAGGTGTGACATGATGAGGTTGCCGGAGGGAGTCTGCCCATAGTGTTGTATCTATGTAGTGCTATTAGTGTGCGGGGCTATTGCATCAAGGAGATAAAATGTGGGGGAGGGAAGTTGCTGAATGCAACAGTGAGTGTGGTCGTGCTTGAGCCTTATTTGGAGATAGAGTGCGAGTCTTGGACGAGGGTCGCTGCTATAAGAGACATAGAGTGACTGTGAGGGAGCAGTGAGAATATACAGTGACACTTATCCTGACAGAGCGGAATGGATATTGATGCTTGTCCTGTATTGCTGGACATGTCTGCAGATCATCTCAGCATCGAGGTGAGCCTCCCTGAATGTCTTATCCCAGTCTATCACTAATAACGACACAGGCTCTGTCCCTCAGATTTCACAGAATGGGTTTGGGTGGGTCTTACAAATAGCAAGGAGAAACAAACTTGTTGTGTTATATATCTTAACCAAAACTGTCGCGCAAATATTTTGCATCATATGCTCTGGAAATTATATATGCAACTATATGCAAAGGGAAGCTATGACATATTGATATTATCGCTGGGCTCTTAACCCAGAGACCCAGGTAATGTTCTGGGGACATGGTTTCAAATCCTGCCATGGCAGATTGTGGAATTTGAATTCAATAAGTATCTGGAATCAAGGGTTTATGATGATCAGGAATCCATTCCTGATTGTTGGAAAAACTCATCTGGTTCACTAATGTCCTTTCGGGAAGGAAACGGCTGTTCTTATCTGATGTGGCCTGCATGTCACTCCAGATCCAAGGCAACGCTGTTGACTCTTAACTGCCGTCTGGCATGGCCGTAAATACTGATTATCTAGCCAAGCCCCCCATCCTGTGAATGAGTAACAAATACTCGTGGGTTCTGCAGTAATAATGCATAGTGTCAAGTTGCATCGATACTGAGTTAACTAAGTGACTGCTAATGTTGTGAAAAATACATTCCTTTAGTGTATATCAGGTAGGTTGAAGAGTAAGTTGTGAACCAAACTAGAGAGCAGATTATTTCGGATTTGGTGTTGTGTGATACTGATTAAGGATGATCAGCCATGATCATATTGAATGGTGGTGCAGGCTCGAAGGGCAGAATGGCCTACTCCAGCACCTATTGTCGTTTGTCTATTGTCTATTGTCTATTGTGTGGTCGGAAGGACTAATTACTAACCTTGCTCTGAAGCAGCTTTGGAGGAGTAGTGACATTAATATGTTATATTTTACACGGCGTCTGCATTCAATGTGGAATGTTTGAACATTCTGATCAAACATCATGGAAACCTAGAGGTTAGAGTGTCAAGTTCACTCCAGTGAATTGGGAAAATACAATGTAACATTCAGTAGGAGAGCAATGATTTTCGGGCGGCACGGTGGCACAGTGGTTAGCACTGCTGCCTCACAGCACCAGGGAGCCGGGTTCAATTCCCGACTCAGGCGCCTGACTGTGTGGAGTTTGCACGTTCTCCCCGTGTCTGCGTGGGTTTCCTCCGGGTGCTCTGGTTTCTTCCGACAGTCGAAAGATGTGCACGTCAGGTGAATTGGCCATGCTAAATTGCCCGTCATGTTAGGTAAAGGGGTAAATGCAGGTGAATGGCTGGTTTGCGCTTCGGCATGTCAGTGTGGACTTGTTGGGCCGAAGGTCCTGTTTCCACACTGTAAGTAATCTAATATAAGATTGTTAGACCCATATGGTCTTACAGCACGGAGACAGGCCATTCGGCCCAAACTGGTCCATTCACACTAACCCCATTTCCCTGTATCCTTCTAATCCTTTCCTACCTGTGTATTTGTCCAAATGTATTTTAAATTTTGTGAATGTACCCGCCTCAACCACTTCTGCTGTCAGCTCATCCCATATGCATACCACCCTGTGTTTAAAAGAAATTGCCCCTCAGGTTCCCTTTCACTCTTTCCCCTATGACCTTAAATTGATGCCCTCTAGACCGTGATTGCCCAATCCTGGGGAAAAAAAGACTGAGTGCATTGACTCTATCCATGCCTCCCATTACCTCATACACTACTATCAGATCCCCCTCAGCCTCATACATTCTAAAGTAAAAACTCCTAGCTTGTTCAACCTCTCATTATAACTCAGATCATTGAGTCTTGGCAACATCCTTGTAAATTTCTTCTGCACTCTTTCCAGTTTAATAAGATCCTTCCTCGAGCAAAGTGAACAAAACTGAACATGACGCGACAAGTATGGACTCGTCAACATCTTGTATAACTGCAACATAACTCCCTAATTTCGGTACTCAGTGCTCTGACTGATGAAGGCCAGTGAGTCAAATGCCTTTTTCAGTGCCTTGTCTACCTGGGACTCCACTTACAGAAAATGGTGCACCTGAATTCCCAAGGTCAATCTGTTCCATTGCAATCCTTAAGGCCCTGCCAGTCACCATGAAACTCCTGCCTTGATTTGACTTTCTAAAATGCAAGAACTTACACTTATCTGAATTGAATTCCATTTGCCATTTCTCGGCCCACTTCCCCACCTGATCAAGGTACTGCTGTAATTTCTGAAATTTCTGATAACCTTCCTCACTGTCCACGATACCACCTATTTTAGTGTCACCTTGAAACTTACAAATCATGCCTGTACACTCTCATCTAAATCATAGATATGTGTAATATATGAATATATGGTCGCAGCACCGACCCCTGAGGCATTCCACTCTCACAGGCCTCCTGTCCGACAAGCATCCTTCCACGATTTCACTCTTCCTCCTATCATCAATCCACTTTTGGACCTAATTTGCCAGCTCCCCCTCAATTCCATATGATCTAACCTTCCAGAGCAGCGTACCATGTGGAACCTTATTGAAGGCCTTACTGTAATCCATATAGACTATATATACAACCATGCCCTTGCCAAAGTTACTGGTCACTTCATCAAAGCAGTCTCACAAATGTGTGAGCCATAATCCCCCATTCACAAGGCCCTGTCTTTCCAAATGCATGTATATCTTATCCCTCAGAATCTTCTCAAGTAACTTACCTGCTACAGATTTTAGGTTTACTGGTCTATAGTTCCCCGGTTTTTCTTTGTAGCCCTTCTTGAATAAGGGCACAGCATTCACTACCTTCCAGTCCTCCAGGACTTCACCCGTTGGCTACCGCTGATGCAAAAGTACCAACCAGGGCCCCCGATATTTCTTTCCTGTCCTGCTGCAGTGCTCCTGAATATATCTGGTCAGTACCAGGAGATTTATAGAAATACTACAAGGTCTGAAAAATATCTTTATTTATTTCAGGTAAAACACCCAAGCGTGAGAAAGTGAGTTAACAATGATTAGCATAATAAATTAAAGATTACATGAATCACAGGAAGTGACTTCAGAAGAATTCCAGACTTTGTGGAATCCTGAGAATTCTCAGAAATTTACGATCCAGAAAAGGAGGGCCAAGAAATGGGTAAGGAAATCAAAAAGCGAAGATGCATGCAAACAAACAGGAACTCAAAGACTGCATAAATCTATGTTCTATATTTCAAAGGAAAGAGAGAAGCATAGTCAAATGTGGAAATCTGCAATCAGGCGAGACGAGTTTATTATGGAAAACAGGGAAATGGCCAAGCAAATAACCAGTTACCTCGCATCTGTCTTCATGGAGGAAAATCCAGAAAATCACCCAGAATTACAACGTCATTATATAGGACTTATGGATCAAAAGACATAAAGTCAATTTATATCAGTAACAAGGCTCTACTTGAACATGCAGCTGGATTGAGCATTGTTCACCATGACAAACCAGATGTAGTTCATACCAAAATCTTCAGAAATAAACCACTGATAGAAGTATTAGTTGCACTGTCGATGACTGTGTTCTATTACCCAATGCATTCTGCATCGTCTGGAAGCCGTTGTAGATAAATGGACATTAGTAAACGTAATCCAAGCACTATAGATGTACGGTAGTGACCCAAGCATCTACAAAGGGAAGGAGAGATAGTGTGGAGAACTACAGACCAATTAACTTGTTGGACTCTATCATATAGGATGTGATATTCGTTATTTAGAAATTAACAGCAACATTGGAGAGAATCAGTATGTATTTCTGAAAGGGCAATCATACTTGACAAACTTTGGAATTGTTTGAAGTTGATTCTTACAGCATAGATAATGGGGAACCATTACAATTGGCATATTTTAGATTATCAGAAGGTTTTCTATAAGAACTCACACAATGAGTTCATAAATGCAATGAAGGTGAAGGGTATTTGGAGGAATATATGCAAATGGTAAGTTAAAGTTTGGATTGCCTTGCTTTAAGGGAGTCAGAATATAGATGTAAAGACATTTTGAAGCAGTTTAATAGCGTGTTGGTGAGTACTGTACCTGGAATATTGAGTACAGTTTTGGTCACCAAATCTGAGAAAGAATATACAGACCACAGAGGAAGTTCAATGGATATTCCCCAGATTAATCCCTCAATTGGCGAGATTGCGTGATAATGAAACTCGGCCTGTGTTCTCGAGAGTTTCAAAGAATGAGAGATGGGTCACTGTGAAATCCATAAAATTCACAAAACATGTGACAAGTTGGAAATTAACAGGATGTTTCTCCGGCTGCCTAATCCACATTCAAGGGAAATAATGGCAGGATAAAGGACAGACCATTTAAGACTGCAATAAGGCGGAAATTCTGCAAGCGTTGGGGACTAACTAACACAGGGGCATGGAAACCTGCTGGCAGGGCAAGATTAGGGAGAATTCCCAGATATTCTACAAGTGTGTCCAGTGGAACAGAATAACCAGGGAACAGGTAGGTCTCATTAGTGACTTGCCAAATTGGATCCAAATGAAGTTTAGTGGTAGGAGACACAAGGTGGTGGTTGACTGCTTGTGTGACTGGAGGCCAGTGTCCAATGGTATACCACAGGGATCAGTGCTGTATCTCTTATTGTTTGTGATTCCGAGGTGCTGATGTTGGACTCGGTGGGCAATGCTGGAAATCTCATAACACCAGGTTAAAGTCCAACAGGTTTATTCAGCGGCACTAGCTTTCGAAGTGCTGCTTCTTCATCAAAGCGCACAATCACCTGATGAAGAAGTAGCGCTTCGAAAGCTAGTGCCTCCGAACAAACCTGTTGGACTCTAACCTGATGTTGTATGATTTTCAACTTTAATATTTGTGGTAATCATAAATGATGTCGCTGTGAATATGGATGAGGGGTGGGGAGTGTGAGAAGTAAGTTTGTGTTTGATACGCAGATTGGCTGTTGACTGGCATTGAGGAGGAAGGCCTTAAGTTAGGGGAAGATACAGATGGGATGGTCATCTGGGAAGATCAATGGCAGATGGAACGTAAACCTGATAAATATGAGGTGATACACTTTGGGAGAAGGAACCAGACCGGAGAGGACTCAATGAATGGCAGCACACTAGAAAGGTCAAAGGGTGCTTCTCCACATATCCCTGAATGTGAGTGGACAGGTTCATACACAATTTGGGAAAGTATAAGGGACTGTAAACATTGAGGCGCAGATTATAAGAGCTATGCGGAACTTTGGTGTGGCCAAGATGGAAGACTGTGTATAGTTCCGGGGACCATATTACAGGAAGGATGTGACTGCATGGGAGGGTTTGCAGAGGGGATTCACCAGAATGTTCCCTGGGATGGAGCATATCAGCTATGGAGAGAGGCTGGATAAGCTTGAGTTGTTTAGTTTGGAGGAGAGGAGGCTGAGGGGTACGTGATTCTGAAGGATAGGATGACGAGGAGCAAGGACAGGGTGGATGGACAGCAGTTGTTCCTTTTAAGTCAAGAGGGCACACTTTTAAAGTGAAGGGTTTGCGGTTTAGTGAGGATGTGAGGATTGCTTTTCAGCCAGTGTGTATTGGGGTCTGAAGTACACTTCTTGAGACGGGAGATATCATGGCAAAGTCAAAACTATTAGAATATTCACGGTCGTGCACTTGAAATGCCTTAAGATTCACGGCTAGGCGTATTATGTCGGAAAGTGGGCCTTATGTAGACCATGCTGTATTTCTGATAGTACAGAGTCTTTGCTTCTGTGATTGTATGGCTGTAGAAGGCCAATCAGTGAGTACCTTAAAATAGGATTTGATAGGTTTCTGAAGAATATCTTAACAAAGTTTATAAGACAGAAATTGTTATATTTTCGGAAAATATGTTAATGGCAAAATTAAGAGAAAAAAATGTGCAGCTTTCTTACAGTTTGATGTCAGATAATTGAGGACCAGGAAATGGTAGAACTATGGAACAAAAGTTTCAGTTATGCCTTCACAGAGGAAAACAAAATAAAAAGAAAACTTCCTAGGGATCTTTAGTCTGGTTAGAAAAAGGGAATGGAATGAAATTAGCAACTAAACAGTTTAGAGAAAGTATCGGAATGAAATTAATGTACATAGACAACGTCAACAGAGATTTATGAAATGGGAATCATATTTGAGAAAGTGGCTTTTAGCAACATTATGAAGAAGGTATCAATGTAATACGAAGGGTATCAGAAAGATTTTTGATAAAGCCCCAAGCCTATTGTGCGAATTCGAATCCTGAGGGACTCGGTCTAACGTATGGTCATGGTTTTAGAATGGGACAGTTGGCAGGAAACAGTGCGCAGGAATAAAACAACATTTTTTTCAAAATGGAAGTCTAGGAGGATATAGCAAGGATCGTGTCTTGGGCCCCAGCTATTCCCAATACACATCATATATTTGGCTAAAGGGCTCAAATGCAATATTCCCAAGTCTGCTGACAGCACTAAACGATATCAGCATGTGAGTTGTGAGGAAGATGTTAAAAAGCTCCAAAATGACTGAGACAAGTGAAATTCCTGGGAAAATACGGGGCAGATGGAGAGTAATGGCAGAGATGAGATGTTGTGTACTTTGATGGGAACAATAGAATGGCAGCCTCTCATTTGAAAAGGGAATGTTTGAAACATGTTGTTCTATAAAGGAACTTAAGCTGCATTTTCGTTTATTTCCGTGCAGCCCTCTGAGTACATGTGACAGTGAGTCTGAAGCCAGAAGTCAATACTGGGAATGTCATTGACACGCTGACCAGTGTATTTAGACCCAGCAAGTGGGGAGCTGTAACATTGAAAAGAATCTGGGTCACCTTGTACACCCGTCACTAAAGCAATATTGTAGGAGCAGTAAACATTTAGACAGATAAATGATGTACTCACCTTCATTTCAGGGGAATTGAGTGCAGGAGTAAAAGTATCCTACTGCAGCTCTACAGGGCCTTGGTGAGACCCCATCTCGAACATTGTACAGTATTGTGTGCAGTTTTGGTCTCGTTACCCAATAAAGGACAAACCTGACATTGAGGGAGAGCAGGGAAGGATGACCAGACTGATCTCTGGGATGACAGGCTTGTTGTAGGAGCAGGGTTTTGGGCGACTGGACCTGTATTCCATGGGATTTAGGAAAATGAGTGGTGATCAGGGTGAAATATATAAAACTCTGACAGGGCGAGACAGATTGGATGTTGGCTTGGATGCCTCAGACAAGGGGCCACAGCATTAAGTACAGAGAGGCCACTTTGCATTGAGATGAGAATAAATGTATTCACTCAGAGACTGGCGAACAAGGAGTACTCTCTCCCAGCTTGGGCTGTGGAAACCTAGGCACTGAATATAAATAAGGATTTCTGGGAATTAAAAGGATAGGGAGAGAGCGAAGTATCGTGTGAAGATAGAAGATCAGCTATCAATCCAGGTTGTTCTCCAATAACTCAGTCGCTGTGTTCATGTGCAACACCGTGTTGTGTAAAATCGTGCAATATTAATAATGGGGTCTTGGGAAAAAGAGGTTAAGGGGCGAACCCCTAAAAATATTAGTAAAGCCAAAAATTTAATTTAGTCTAACACACATACTAGCACAGTCTAAATAAATCTTTAAGTCCCATATTGTAATAAAACAGTGCTGTAAATGTGACACTTTCAAAATACAGGTCACTGACTACAGCAGTGTACCTTTCACCACACTCTTCACCAGAAAGCGCGTGAGGCTGACTGATCACGTGATGCCGATGGGGAAATTCCAGTTCTCCTCAAGATTCTCCCCACAGTTTGAAATAAAGTTCTTTCTAAATGGATACTACAATTCCCCGTTTCAGGCTCATTTTCAAGGCTTCCCGAGCGGATTACATTCCTGTTTTAGCTGAACACATTGATTGTACATTTTGCAGACAGAGGATCCTGAGGCTGGGTTTTGCTGTCCAGTTGGTTCCCGCCAAGGAATTGCGTCACAGTGAACGGGAGTTCACTTTATGGAAAAAGGTTCACGAATTACATTGCAACCAAATTGTATTTAATCAACATGCGTTATCTGAGAACTGCCTGTATATTGAATGGAGGAGCAAAATTGATGGGCTGAAGGGACTACAGCAGTTCTCACTTTATATTTCACAATGTTTAAACATATTATGGGATATGAATATTGTATGGGTAAAACTGCCTTAAGGAGATGTTCGACCATTAACTTGCACAGAGAAAGCTCAATGTGTTGTGTGACGTACTCATTTCCCGAAGTTCCTGTACAGTTTGTGGGAAAGCTCAGTAAGTGTTGTCACAAACCGTCAGACATTAGAAAGGAGGTCTCTGCAGGGTCAACAGGACTATGTTTCCCGTTCCCTTTTCCGACACCAAAGTTGGAGCCAGGTGTTCTCTCCGGGTATATTCTTTAAGAGTTCGGAGCAGTTGATACAATTGAGTGTCTTGCTTGGCCGTTTCAGGGACTATTGAAGAGTTTATCACATGGCTGTGTCGTCACTTTTAGGCCAGACCAGGAAAACACGGGAGATTTACTTCCTGAAAGTACATTGGGGAAGGAAATCGATGTTTACAATAAACATTTGACACAAGATCACTATTACTGACACCAGATTTTAGATCTTGATATGTTAATAATTGTTTTTATCTTCCACCAGCTGCCCAAGCATGAGCCTGGTCTGTATTAGTAATCCAATGACAATTCCACGACCGCACCATCTCCACATGGAAACCTATCTGAAACCACACTGAGCTGGTTATTTCTGTGCTACTTGACAGCTCTGTCAAATAGAACTCCCACCAATTTGACTGTCGTGATGGGACTGATGGGGTGGTAATTGGTCAGATTGTATTTATTCCCCTCTTAGGAAACTGGACATAGCTGAGTAATTTTCCACGTTGCCAGGGAGATGTCAGAGTTGGAGCTGGAATGAAACAGCTTCCGCAGTGACCCGGCTTATTGTACCGCACAAGTCTTCAGTCCCATTGCAGGAATGGGGTCAGGGCCCATTGCCTTTGTTGTATCGACTGTGTTCAGCGGTTTCTTCATGTCACGTGCAGCGGATCGAATTGGTTGACGACTGGCATCTGTGATTCTGTGGGCATCCTGATAGGGTAAGTGGGATCATCCACTCAACACGTCTGGCTGAGGACAGTGCAGACGCCACATACTTGACTTTTACACTGATGTGCAGGACTGTTCCATTACTTAGGATGGGGATATTTGTGGAGTCCTCTCCCCCAGTAAGTTGTTTAATGCTCCGTCGACATTCATGCTTGGATTTGGCAGGATGACAGTACTTCGATCTGATTTGTTACTCGTGGTATAATTTCTGCCTCTGTACCAGATGTTAGTTCTGCTGTTTTGAGAGAAACCAGCCAATTGCGGTAGCTTTAATGGGTTTTCATCATATAAAGGTAAACATAGTACAGACCCTGGCATGTTCACCCACACTCGTCACTGAACGAGAGATCGGCTTGAGGGTAATGGTGGACTGAGACATTATCCTGGGGGAAAGGTTACAGATTGTCATTGAATACAATTCTGCTTCTGCTGGTGCTGCTGTGACCTACAGCATCAGATGATAACGCAGTTTTAGCTGCAATATCTACAATTCAATTCTACTGACTGTCCCCCAGTTCACACCGAGACCCATTCACCCATCAGCCCTGTATTCAGTGACCTACTCTGGTTTCTGATGCGGCAACCCTTCCATTTTCATATTCTCATTCTGCTGAAATTCTTTCCTTGGTGTCACGCCTCCAATTTGTTACTTTAACTCAATCAATTTAAGTTACGAATCTAAATCTTTTCCTTTCAGTAATGCCATCTTCTGTATTTGAAGTGAATGTGTTTCCTTCTGTTTTTCTCCCTGACCATGATTCAGAGCTCTGCAGTATCAGTGATGCCATCCTTATGCAGTTCCAGAGTTAAAGAACTTGTCACCATGTGTTATTGTTCAGTTCCCAGTGTACAGCACTCCATGTTCGACAGGATGTTTGAGCATCTTTGACATTCATCGTTGGAAATTGTTCAAAAACAGAAATTGCTGAAGAAATTGCTGAAGATGTTGCAGCATTTTATGGAGTGAATGCAGATATAAACTTTCAGGTCCAGTGAACCTTCTAAAAAGCTCCCGGTTTCTCTAGCAATTTTTGATATTTTTATTTCCAGTATCGATCGTTATTTTGTAATTGAAAATATGTTCTGTGCCGGTATTCATTTCTGGAGAAACTCAGCAGGTCTGTCAGCATCTGCAGGGACAGAGAAACAGGATTAGTGTTTCAAGTCTAGTGTGACACTTCTTCAGAACTCAAAATGATTGGAAAATGTGCTTTAAATCCCTAGCCAGAGTTGGGGAATGGGTGAAAGGGGAAAGAGGGTGTGGCAAAAGATAAAAGAAGATTCTGTGAAATGAGTTTAAATTAAGATGCGATGGGGAAAGGGGTTCTCTCTATTGAGTGCAAGATAAGGAAGACACAAGCACACAAGGTCATTGGGAGGCCAGGAGGGGGAATGTTGACTATGTTTCATTATATAGATCTGGCCATAGATACGTTTTCATTGTCGAGATCATCACCCCCGTTAGACAAATAAATTCAGGTGCGTGACTTGTTATTGGCACTAAATAAGCGTTTCATGCTGCCTCAGTATTGTAATAAGGAGAAAAACAAATAATAGTATGAAGTTTTGACTGAGTATTGTTTTACTGTCATGTTTAATATAGTTTCAAATTTGCAGCGCTTATCTTTAAATGCTTGTTCTTGAAGTTAGTATCAGTTGGAGTATAGAAGGTTGTGGGCTGACATTATAGAAGTTTATGAAATTAAGAGAGGTACGCATCGGGTGAAAAGCCAAGGGCTTTTCCACAGGAGGGGAGAGTTCAACCATAGAAGGCATAGGTTTAAGGTGAAAGGGGGAAGATGTAAAAGGGACGCAGGGGCAGTGTTTTTATACACAGTGGTATGGGTATGGAATGAGCTGTCAGTGGAAGAGTGGTAGATGCCAGTACAGCTATAAGATTTAAAACTCATTTGGACAAACATACAAATGGGAAACATTTAGAGGCTTATGGGCCAAATGAAAGCAGATGGGGCGAGTTTAGATTGGAAAACCTGGCCAGCATGGACATTAAGAAAAGCTTCACGCAGTGTAAATGTGGGTTTGTGAAAAGGAAATTATATTTAGCCCTGTAAGATCATGCAAAGATTTCTGGAGATGCCTGAAAATATAACAAGCGGACTTGATAAAGGGGATCTAGTAGAAAGAGGCTTTTCAGAGATTTTCCGCAGGGTATTACAAAATAAAAGATCTTACTCAAGCCAGAAGCTTGTAGGATGACAGATAATATATTAACATACGATGATGATTGGTTAACACATAGAAATCGGAGAGTCAGGATTAATGGATCTTTATGATAAAGGTGTATCTGCTGGAGCACCACACATATCAGTCCGATGGCATCGGTTATTGCAATCTGTACTGACAGCCTGAAGGAGGGAGCTGAGTGCAATATACATCCGAGTTTGTGTAAGACACTGAGAACCAAAAGGCTGGCTGTTATTTAATGGAGAGGACTTCCAGAAAAGGAGGAGTACAAAGTGATTGGAGTCTTCCTGAGTATGAAACATAACGTCAGCATGCTGTTGCAGCAAGTAACTAGGTTGCATCATTAACCGGCTTCCTGAGATGAAAGGGTTGAGTTATTCAGAATCTCTATAATGGTGAGGTGATTATTCATTGGAGTTTTAATGAATGAAGAGGGATACTGTTGAAATATACAAGATACAAAGCAGGCTTGAGAAGGTAGATGTTCAGAAGTTGCTCCCGTTCCTGGGCAGAATGTCAAACTCGAGGATATAGATACCGAATAAGGAACATCGATTTCAATCTGAGATGCAAAGTGATGTCCTCTCTCAGAAGGTAGTGAATATCTGGAATTCCCTAACCCAGAGAAATGTGGAGAGATACAGGAGTCAGCATGAAAGTGGAGTTGAGCCCTGGAGTAGATCAGCCACGTTTTTATTTTATGACAGGGCTAGCTTGAGGGGGCGAATGACCTACTTCTGTTATTATTTATTAATTTCACATGTTACACTATTGGAAACTAACAGGTTATTTTCCTGGAAGTCATGTTGCACAATGTTGCATTCAGGGACAACAGATGATTTATTTCAGTTAACTGTAGGTGGGGTATAGGGGCTGTATACCCACCGTATCTAAGTCTGTAACATGACCCACATCTGGACCAGAGGTTACAGAGTGGGGAAGCCTGGAAAGAAAGCTTGGGGGTGGCGGTGGGCTCCTGACCCAGCCTGGATTTTGCAAGTAGTTTTCCGAAACTACACCTAACCATCGGAGTGACCTCGATGTGCCTCTGTGTAGCAGGTCCGAAGGGTTGAACGTAGCATCAGAACATGGCGCTGAGGGACATGAGTGGGGCATTCAGCCCATTGACACTACTCCACCAGTAAATAAGATTGTGGTTCATCTCATTGTGTTCCCAGCTGCACTTTGCACCCGATGCACCATTATCCCTGATGCACCTGTTTGTGGAAAATCATTTTATATTATATCAAAGCCAGCCTCGATATAATATAAAGATTCAACCATCCCAAACTTCCGGGAAAGAGAATTTCCACTGGAATAAATTCCCACTTGGTGAATTTCCCCGAATTCCTGCTCTGACTGAGGTTGGAGGGTGTCACTGTTTCATTTTTATCCCACTCCTCCACTGCTCCCAACAAATTTAAAATTTAGCTTAAAATGTGTTGCTGGAAAAGCGCAGCAGGTCAGGCAGCATCAAAGGAGCAGTAGAATGGACATTTCGATCATATGCCCTGCTTCAGCAATGAGGAGGGTATGCCAAGCAGGCTACGATAAAAGGTAGGGAGGAGGGACTTGTGGGGAGGGGCGTTGGGAATACGATAGGTGGAAGGAGGTTAAAGTGAAGGTGATAGGCCAGAGAGGGGTGGGGCGGAGAGGTCGGGAAGATGATTGTAGCTCAAGAAGGCGGTTCTGAGTGTGAGGGACTGGGAAAAGGTGGGGAGAGGGGAAATGAAGAAGCTGGAGAAATCTGCATTCATCCCTTGTGGTTGGAAGGTTCCTAGGCGGAAGATGAGGTGCTCTTCCTCCAGGCGTCGTGTTTCCACCGTCTTGCGATGGAGGACGCCAAGGACCTGCATGTCTTTGGCAGAGTGAAAGGGGTAGTTAAAGTGTTCAGCCACAGTGCGGTTGGGTTGGTTGGTGCGGGTGTCCCAGAAGCTTTCTCTGAAACGTTCTGCAAGTTGGCAGCCTGTCTCCCCAATTTAGAGGAGGCCATATTGGGTGCAGCGGATGCAGTAAATGATGTGTGTGGAGGTGCAGGTGAATTTCTGACGGATATGGAAGGATCCATTGCGGCCTTGGAGGGAAGTGAGGGGGGAGGTGTGGGCGCATGTTTTGCATTTCTTGCAGTTACACGGGAAGGTGCCGGGAGTGGTGGTTGGGTTGGTGGGGGGTGTGGATCTGACGAGGGAGTCGCGGAGGGAGTGGTCTTTCCAGAACACTGATAGGAGTGGGGAAGGAAATATATCCTTGGTGGTGGGGTCTGTTTGGAAGTGGCGGAAATGAAGAAGGATGATACGTTGGACATGGAGATGGTGGGGTGGTAGGTGAGGTCCAGTGGGGTTCTGTCCTTTTGGTGATTGGAGGGACGGGGTTCACGGGCGGAGGAGCGGGAAGTGGAGGAGTTGCGGTGGAGAGCATCGTCAACCACGTCTGAGGGGAAATTGCGGTCTTTGAAGAAGGAGGCCATCTGGGTTGTTCAGTATTGGAATTGGTCCGCCTGGGAGCAGATGCAGCGGAGGCGAAGGAATTAGGAACATGCGATGGCATTTTTACAGGGGGCAGGGTGGGAGGAAGTGTAATCTAGGTAGCTGTGGGAGTCGTTCGGTTTATAGTAAACATTCGTGTTGAGTCGGTCGTCTGAGATAGAAATGGAGAGGTCTAGGAAGGGGAGAGATGTGTCTGAGACTGTCCAGGTAAATTTGAGGTCGGGTGGAAGGTGTTAGTAAATTTGATGAACTATTCTCCGAGTAAACTTTAAATGTAACCAGGTTGGTGATATGGTCGATCATAAAGTTATCAGACTTGTAAGGTTCAGTAACAGGAACAAGTCAGGCAGATTTCTTTAGTCAGCCACAAATAACTAATAGAAGTGACGGATGTGCATGATGGATATCTGGTTAGCACTGCTCCCTCCCATCATCAAGGAGCTGCGTTCAATATAACCTCAGGCGACGCTCTGTGTGGAGTTTGAGCATTCTCTCTGCAGATTTCTGTGTGGGTTTCCTCCCAATGCTCCAACAGTCCAAAGATCCGCAGCTTAGAGTGGATTGGCCATGCTAAATTGCCCATCGTGCCCAGGGATGTGTAGGTTAGGTAGGTTAGTCATGGGAAATGCAGGATTACTTGGATAGAGTAGGGGGGCAGGTCCGGTGGATGCTGTTTGGAGGGTCAGTGTGGAGTTGATGAACGGGATATCCTGCTTCCACACTGTAGAGATTCTGTGAAAAAGGCAAGAAATTTGGTCTATACCCAGTGGGTATCTATCTGATCCACTCTCATCTAGGTCTTGTACGTTTCAATAAGATCATCTCTCTTTCCAAGAGTGATCTGTTAAATCCTTCATAATATAAGGTACTCATTCCTGGAATGCGTGAAGTGAAACATCTCCGAACTGCTTCCAATGTAATTATATTCTTTCTCAGATAAGGAGACAAAGAAAAAATAATCTCACACTCAGATCTTGCGTTTTATTTTTTTTTCTCAGTGTTGTGGTTCTTTGTAACTCTCTTCCTCACAGAGCATTGTAGGCAGAGATATTGAATAATTTTGAGGCACAGACAGAAGGTTCATAAATAACAACGGAGTCAAGGATTATCGGGGATTGGCAGGAATGTGCGGTATGGGGGTAAATGTAGACAGTGGTACCAAATGACACTGCTCCAGAACATCCAGGAATATAATTCAAAACGAAATGGTAATATCGATAAAATGTTAAGGGGGAAGCCCAGATGGTGGCGATCTGGAAGGTCTGTTTTACTGGGGTCTGCATCACAGCACAGGCAAAGTGGTTCTCTCACCCACCCCATACCAACCAGTTACTTAACATTCAACATTAAAAAGAGCGATAGAATCTTTACTAATCCCGTTTTGTCAAGTGGAAATGACAAAACAGGGGAAAGGATTGAGTAAGTCCCAACACGTGGTGCACCCGTCAGAAGCATCGAGCAGGCTTGAGGCTGTAGCTGCAACCCACTCTGCTCGTTCAATAGACCCAGTTATCCACCAGGCCTTGGTCACTGAGTTCACCAACTTAAGTGAAATGATTGAAGGCATGACTGAACAGAAGTTCAGCTGTGGCTAGAACCGCTCTCAGACGTGCTCCAAAAACATGAGCAGCAACTAGACAGCCTTGGAAACAGAACATACAATGTCAAGTGACGAAATGCATTGACTGAGACTGCGATCAATTCCTCTCGGGAGGGGATCCTTCCCCTTGAAATACAGGTCCATACCTTAACTGAACAAGATGACCACCTCGAGAACAGGGACAGGATGAAGAATGTTCACATCGTCGATCTGCTGGGCCAGACAGCAGGTGGTCAGCTCGTGAGTTTTTCGAGATCTTCTGCTGTGATTCCTTCACTTCGAAGCTGAAGAGGGATGGGTGAAGACAGTTCATCGGGTTATGGCGCGGCGGTTAGACTCAGATCAACGCCTTTGCCCTGTCCTTGTGCGGTTACATAGTTACAGGGATAAACAAAAACTGATGGAAGCTCAGTGTGGTTTCTGATGGCTTTAATTCACGAGAGCTCCAGCATTATATTCTTTCAGGACTTTTCAGCATCAGTGATTCAGGAAAGAAAATCTTTTGATGATATCAAGAGTCGTGTAAGGGAACTCGGGATTCAGTATTCCTTATGGTTCCCAGTGGTGTTCCGTATTGCTTTGAATGGATCAATGAACTCGACTGACTCTCCAGAGAAAGCGAAAACTTTGTGGACATTTTAAAGTAAGCTGGATGTTTAGATAATCATTTTTCTCCCTTAAAGAAATGTTGTTGGATTTTTCTGGTATTAACCAGTGTTAAATTGTAGTCGGGGATGGGTAGAGTTCACACTTTTAACTTCTTCATTAGTATTACTACTCGTTTTCTCTTTCCTTGCTTGTGTCGGAGGTGTGGCTCAAGCTGGAGGGAGTTACAAAGGTAGTTGTGATGACAAACTGCCGACTGAAGGACAGTTGAAGCCTGGTTTTTGTTATTAATTGCCCTGAATGCCATATTGGTAGCGGGCAGAAGATAAAGTTTTGGGATATGTAAGCGTCCCCAATGGGAGGGGATAATTCCCCTATAAAGTGTCATTAGCACTTGGGATTTTGTTTCATTCATTGTTTTTTAATGTGTTCAGCTTTGGAAAGTTTTGTGAGCTTATTAGTTGTACTAGTTTTAGTTTGTATAGTTTTTAGGGTCGCTGAGTCTTTTATCATTAATGCTCAGCGATGTGTAATTCGATGTGAAACTCTCTCGAATTCAAATGTTGCTGCAGTGTGTTATGGATTATTATGTGCTTAAAATCGTTTACCTGAAACATTAACGGCAGTGATCTGCCAGTCAAGAGAAAAAATGTAATTTGTCGACTTAAAAAGAAGGGGGTGGATGTTCCTCCATTGCAGGAGAGGCACCGTGATGACAAGGAACATTTGACGTGACAGCAGGGTGGCTTTATTCGGGTTTATTTCGCGTCTTTTAATACTAGGAGTAGGAGAAAAGTCATAATGGATAGTAAGAATCTTCCATTTAAATTATTAGATTGCATTTAACACTCATGGAAGGATCATAATCCTCAAAGCCTTGAACTACGGGAATTAATACAGTATTTTGAATGTTTATTGCCACCCAGTGCACCCTCTTAAAATCCTGGTAGATGCATTTCCCAAATTAAGTTATCTTGCATCGTGGCACATTATTGTAGAAGGATATTTCAACTGTCTTATGTACCCCACAATGGACAGAATGTCCAAAGGTCCCCAATATCCTCATTATAATGTACGTAATTAGTGGATTTCTGTGCAGAATCAGAGCTGGTGGATGTCTGGAGGCAGATCTACCTCACAAGTAAAGATTTTATTTTCTTCTTGAACCCGCATAAATGGCACACGAGGGTTGATCTCTTCCCCATCCCTGCAACAATCTTAGATTCGTTGGCATTCTGCACAATTGGGAATATTATCCCAACATACCTGCCCCAGAAGTGGGATAGAAGTCACATAAGATTATGTTGTTTGCAGATGAAGGTCTTATATTTGTGTCAAATCCCGCAATTTCGGAAGCTCACGGGATGCAATGCATTAATTTGCTTGTGGCCTTTTTGAGCTTTAAGATTAATTTTACAAAATTGGAGCCCATGCCTATGGGATGTCTTAGGGTTTTGAGGGTAAATCCTGTTTTCCTTTTAAATGGATGGGGAGGTGGGGGAGGTAGCTCTATTTCAGTATATTCATTACATCCGTTTTTGATCATTTATTTAACGTGAAATATGTCCATTTGTTTGAAAAATTAAACAAGACATTCAAAGAAGGGAGGCACCTCCAATATCCTGGCTGGGACGGATAGCTGTTCTTAAAATAATGTTCTTCCTCATTTACTATTCCCTGTGTGAATACTTCCTTTGATGTTTCCCAGACAGACATTTAGGAGACTTTATGGCTGGTTTAGCTATTTCATTTGGGGCCACAAGCGACTCTCTATCAAGCTAACCAAATTTTAACTACCCCGCAGATTGTGGGGAGTAGATCTCGCAGATTAAAAGCTATGAATTCAGGTCTTTTTTATCCTATGTTAGTGCCTGGGCCGCTGAGGACTCGGCGTCAATAGGATTAGATATTGAACCCTCTCAGACAAAGTGAACCCTTATTGGTCTGCTGGTCTTAGACAAAATGACAACACTTATGGAGTATTGTCATAACCCAATAATTATCAATACTGTTATAGCTTGAATCACAATGCGTCAGATCGAGGGCAATACAGCCAAAACCGTGTTTCTTACCCCTATAATTGGTATACCGGGTTTTGATCCTGGGATAATGGATTCCAGGTTTAAACTGTGGGCAGCAAGGGGTGTGCCTTGCTTGAGTTATTTAGGATTAGTAGAATCCTTTCAGTGTGGATACAAGCCCTTGGGCCCAGAAAATCCACTTTGACCCGCTGAAGAGTAGCGCACCCAGACCCATTCCCCTACCATCCTATATTTACCCTGACTAATGACCCAACCTACTCATCACTATGGGTGATTTATCAATGATCAATTCATCTAACCAGCACAACTTTGGACTGTGGGAGGAAACCCACACAGACACGGCGTGAATATGTTAACTCCACGCAGCCAGGCATCCAAGGCCGGAACCAAAGCCGGGACCCTGCTGTCGTGAGGCAGCAATGCTCACCACCGATCCACCAAGTGTTATTTGAGGGAGAAACGATTATGTCATTTGATCAAATAACTCGTACATATGGATTGGCTAGGAGAGACCTCTTCTCAATCTTTTCCAGATGAGAGATTTGATTTATAAAAAAACACACTTGTAACAGACTCTTACAGATCCAATAGACAGAAGAGGGTGCTTATTTCTTAGAATTCACTCTCTGTCAGTACCCTTTATCATTAGTTGGAGAGTGTCCCCTCAGGCGAAACTGTGCAGCTTTGTGATGTCTGCGAGAGAGAGTTTGGGCTTCAGGCCACTTCGGAAACATGGGAGGATATTTGTGAAAATGCTCGAAGAATTTCATCTACAATAGGATCCATTCCATGCAGTTGAAAATTCTTTAAAGGGTCTATCTGACCCTAGATTATCTCCTAAAATTCAAAGTGGGATTATCTTCAGCATGTCCGAAATGCAGAATGACTACAGGCACACTTTCTCATTGCATGTGGTCCTGCTGCAGGCTTCATATATATTGGAGCACTGTATCAGGTGTGATAGAGTGGGTCATGGGGACCGAATTGGAGATAGACCTGGTTTCTCTTTTCCTGGGCCTGCCCAGCGTATCTTACACAGATGCACATGTGAAATAATATCCTTACTTTCTGTGCTAGGAAAAGCATTCTGTTGTGTTGGATGTCTGAAACCCAGCCGCCGCCCCCTCCCCCCACCACCGGGTCAACGTAAGCTCTTCATGGAGAATACCCCTTTGGACTTTTTCACTAGCATGGTGTACCAAAAAACAGAGATTTATATAGGACTTTGCAGACCTTTTTGGATAACCATGATACAGGCTTATTTGGCACTCTCAGAAGGGCTTTTATACAGCCCTGACGATATTATCTAATGACTCTTATATCCAGAGAGGAAGAATAATGAACAGAAAAATGGATATCAGTTAATGCTCTTGAAGAACGAGAGCTATCATTTTGTTACGCTGAGCTGCATTATTTATTCATTATTTATTGCTTATTTTTGTTTTTCTTCTGTCCGTTTAGTGTTTTTAACTTGTTTTGTATGTACATGCACATGCGTGTAATTTTGATCAGTTATTTGAGTTGTGTTGCTATTGGTTTATTATAATATTAAAAATCCATTTTTCAATAAAGATATTTTTAAAAATATTAAAATGCTAACATTGATAGAGTAGAGTCCCAAAGAACTCTCATTAGAGAGACCACTCATGGTGGTTTAACCTGAGGGTCACCACACCTCGGGTGATGGGGTGAGGTTGAGAGAGCATCCCCTTCATGGTAACCTCTGTCAGTGTGAGGAACTGACCCTGAACTGTTGGCCTCCCTCTGTATCACAAACCTGCCGTCCGGCCAACTGAGTGGGAGACAGTGTAACTGTTACACACAGAAACAGTCACAGACAAAGGGAAAGAGAAACTTTCATAACAAGGAAAGTGGTACAGTTCAGATAACGGTCAAGATAACGGCTGAGGGTAAAAACGTTCTCTTCTCGAAATTATATTTTATAACAAGACGTGTTTAGCTGTTTTTGGTTTAATATTTAATGTGAGTCAAGTGAAATAACCAGAATTACACAGTGTGATTGGATATCTATAACTATAAAATAAGTGTATATTTTTGTTTGGTCTGTGTAAAGCATGCTGACCATTGCATGAAAGTATATAATTAATGGAATAGACTGTTAGGAGAGTGCGTTCCATGGGAAAAGCCCTCAAACAGGCGCTTGAAGAAAACTGAGGTAAAAGTGCCTGAGTGCCGTCTGGACAGTGACAGGAACCCAGGGGGTTGAATGACTGAAAGTTTCTGTAACATGGAGCTGAGAAAAGCATCAGATCAGCCGGGACCTATTAAATGCTAGAGCACGTTTCAAGGGCTGAATGGCTTCAACAGGATTTGAAATGTGTGTGATTTGGAAAAAGTGCATCCCTACTCCTTCCTCTTATGTGGTTACACACTGGATCACTGCATTTTCCTGAAACTGGGCATTATTTGGAACACTGTGTGGAACATTCCATAATTGGTATTCTCCGGAATATTCTCTCACTGTGTGGGGGATATTGCAAAGGTGTGTGTGTGTGAGAGAGAGAGAGAGAGCGAAGCTGCTGCATGCGACGATGAGAGTGGTGGAGCATGAGCCTTGTTCGTGCTATAACAGATATGCAGTGAGTGTGAGGGAGCAGAGAGAATACGGTGAGCCTTACCCTGACAGAGCGGGGAAGGTTATTGATGCTTGTCCTGTACTGCTGGACATTTCTTCAGACCGCAGATACTCCACTGAGCTGGGTGGTGAGCACAGACCATGCTCAGTGGGTCTGGTGGTAAGGCCCCCTCTGGGAAGGCAATGGTCCCCCTCTGTACTAGCCCATCCACTATGCACACCATGCAGCGTCAACAAACTGTGGTATAATTGCCGCTTATCTGCCATGCTCGGGGTAAACTGTGCAGGGCAGCTCCAAACTGAAAAAGCTCAGCCGTGTGCCCCTTGGCCTTTTAAAGATGGCACCAGTGCCAGGGAACACGGAATATCTAGGGAAATCCTGGCGACTGTGAGTACCTCCAATCCTAATGGGTGGCAGAATCGGGCTGGAATTCAATGAGAGGTGGGTGGTATTTAATGAGGTGAGTTCGATAAGATAGCACCAGGAAACTAGCTCAGCTTCGTACAGACAATCCCTCTGTCACACTCAATGAAAATGACACTGAGACATATTACTGTTTTATACAGTTCAATGAGCCGAAGACTCTGCTTTCCTCACTCCCAGATACAAAGCTGCAGAACAAATGCTCATTCAAAACTCTCCATCGCCTGAACTCACAGCAATATTCCATTCACTCAAGTTGCATGATACTATTGAAATGTCTTCATATCAGCATTCTGAAACTTGTGAACATATCTTTCCATGACATGTTTTCTCACTCTGTTCCTCTCTGTCTCTATCCCCAAACGCACATATTTACAGTCATACATTTCTACTGCATGGAAACAAGCCCTTAGGCCTAGCTGTTCCATGCCGACCAAAATGTACATCCACACTCAGCCCATTTCCCTGCCCTTGTTCCTTTCCTATCCATGTATTTTGCCAAATACCTTTTCAATGTTGCTATTGTACCCACCTCAACCACTTCCACTGGCAGCTCAGTCCATATGCAAACCACACTCTGTGTAAAACAGTTGACCATCAGGTTCCTTTTTATTTTTGTCCTCTCCAAACATGAACATTTGTCCTCTAGTCCTTGGTTCCCCAACCCTGCAAAAAAAATTAAATATTCACCCCTATGCATATTCTAACTTGTACAAATTCTCCCTATAACTCACACCCTTTAGCCCAGGAAACATCTTTGTAAATTTGTCCTACATTCATTTTAGTCCAAAAATATCCTTTGTAGGGCAAGGTGAACAAAACTGAGCACAATACTCCAAATGCAAATTTAACAACATCCCGTACAACTGCAACATAACGTCCCAACTTCTATACTTAATGCCCTGATGAAGGCCAGTGTGCCAACAGCCTTCTTCACTGTCCTGTGTATCTGCGACTCAAATTCAGACAATCGTGCACCTGATTTCCAACATCCTTTTGTTCCACTACACTCCTTAAAGCCCTCTCATTCACCATTAACGTCCCACCTGAACTTGACTTTCCAAAATGCAAGACATCACACTTGCATTTGCTATTTCTCAGCCCACTTCCCCAGCTGATCAAGGTACTGCTGCAATTTCTGATAACCTTCCTCACTGTGAACAATGCCTCCCATTTTAGTGTCATCTGCAAACTTACTAACCTTGCATGTGCACTCTCATCCAAATCATTGATATAGATAACAAACAGAAATGGGGACAGAACCGACCCCTGAAGCACTCCACTAGTCACAGGTCTCCAGTCCAACAAGCATACCTCCACCATAGCCAGTTGCTTCATAATGTCAAATCAATTGTGTCGCCAAATTGCCAGTTTACCTTGGAGTCCATGCGATCTAACCTTCTTGAGCGGCCTTCCACGTGGAACCTTATCAAAGGCCTTACTGAAATCCATATAGACTATGTCCACCGTCCTGCCCTCGTCAAAGTTCCTGGTCACTTCTGCCAAAAACTCGAACAAAATTTGTAAGGCATGATCTGCCACGCACAAAGCTATGCTGACTGCTCCAAGTCAAACTTTGTCTTTCCAAATTCATGCATATCTTATTTCTCAGAACCTTCTCAAGTAGTTTACCGAAAACAGATGTGAAGCTTACTGGTCAATATTTCCCAGGCATTTATTTTCAGCCCTTCTTGAAGAAGGGCACTACGTTTGCTACTGCCCAGTCTTCCAGGACCTTGGACTCTTAACAGTCTTATCTCGCCTCTTGCAGTGCTCTTGGATATATCTAGTCAGGACCAAGAGATTTATCTGACTTTGTGCATTCTCATATGTCCAACAACAGCTCTACTGTGATATGGACAGGACTAAAATATCTCAACTAAACTTCCAAAGGTCACAGGTCTTCATGTCTTTCTACATGATAAACACATAGGGGAAATTGAGGACCTCAACCACCTCTTGAAGTTGTACACATACGTGCCCATTTTGGTTTTCAAGGCGTCCTCTTCTCTCTCTAGTTGTTCTTTTTCTTTACTATAGTGATTTTGGATTCACCCTAATCCTCTCAGCCAAGGCTATCTCATACTCCCTTTTCGCCTTGCTGATTTCCTTCTTCATTAAACTCCAATATCTCCCGTGTACCTCCAGGGATTCCCTTGATTCCAGCTGCTTGCACCTGGGGCATGCCTCCTTTTTTTGCTGGTCAGAGCCTCAATATCTCTTGTCATCCAGGGTTCTCTCTTCCAAACTCACTTTCCCTTCACCCTGACAGGAATATATAAACCTTGAACTCGAGCTATCTCACTTTTACAGCCCTCCCTCGTGCCCAATATCCTTTTACCTGAAAACAAACTACTCCAATTAACCCCTGCAATCCCCTGTCTAATTCCAGCAAAATATGCCTTGCTCCAATTTAGACTTGAATCTGTGGACCAATTTTGTCCCTCCCATAACTATTTTAAAATTAATAAGCGCTAGTCACTTTTCCCAAAATACTCCCCCACTTTACCACCGTCACCTATTCATCCCTATTTCCCAACAGTAGGTCGAGTTTGTCCATTCCTGTGTAGGACCCTTTATATACTGCTTGGGGAAACTTTCGTGAACAAACTTAATAGATTACGTTCCATTGAAGTTCTTAACCATCTGGATGTCCCAGTTTATGTTAGGAAATTTTAAATCTATTATGACAATCCTATTGCTCCTGCTACTCTCATCTGTTTCCCTGCCTCTTTGTTCCTTCAATTCCCATCGTTGATTTGGAAGCTTATAGTACAACCACTATAACATCACCATCCCCCCTTTCTTCCTTGCACATTCACAAAAGCTCATCGGATATTATCTCAGTTATTTCATCTTTAAATACTTGTGTGATACTCGCCTTGATCAGAATATTGGCCTATCAACTGTTTCCATTTGCAATGAGTTTCACATCTGCAGCATCCCTTTTCAAGGTACATTGGAGATATGGAGTTGTAACTGGATGGCAGCTGCATATCCTGTCACTTCCATCATGGGCTGCAAGTTTCCCCACACTGGGCAGTGATCTAACACAGTGTTACCGAACAATGCAACAACCTGTGTTTATATATGAATGAACCAGTGCGGTCTACACAGCTCCCCATGCTGGACATTTAGCCCAGGATTATAGATCAAGTATTGATGTGGGCTGCACAGAGTTCCATTCTGGATATTGCTGGGTTGTATTCAGCAGTACACTAGCCATATCTACACAATGCTCCATCCTGAATGTATTATGGATGAGCTGGTTATGGGAGTTTGATTGCGAATGTGAGAGAACTAAAAATCTGGCAATACCTTTATTTTGTGTTTTCATTCTTGTGATTGGACCCTTCAAATCCTGACTCATCCTTAGACCTGACCCTCTGGATGAGTGATGGTGATTGTTGTTACAGCATCTGGGTGTGCAATATGACCAACAAATGGCGCAGATGCTGCAGAGAGGACAGTCTCCGTAAAATGGGATGAGGGAATCACCATCAGATCAGCCGTGGTCTTAGTGAATGGTGGTCCAGGATTGAATGGACCACGAATGCAACTTATTCATGTATTTATTTCTTTTTCCAAGCAAACTCCCCTTCTCTCCCAGTGTCCCATACTGGTGGGGAGTGAGGTACCTCCTCCTATTCCTGCATAACAGGACCATGGAAACTCACTAACCTACAGATTTCCCTGTGGCCCAGTTTCGAGCAGTTGAGTGACTGCCTCCTGAACCTGTGTCCCAATCTCAAGCAGTTGAATGACTGCCTCCTGATCCCAAGTTTGTGAAAGTAGATGTCCTCCTTCTGCTCCAGAGTAACAGGCTCCAATAGCTCTGTGCTCACCTGCTGCTACTGTGGAATAGAGTTGAGGGACTGAATGGCCTCTTCACATTCCTTACAGCTTTTCTTACAGCATTGACTAAAAGCAATTCTCCTGCTTCTGTAAAACACCATCAAAATCTGAATGATGTATTTTTGTATTTATCTCTCAGTAATTGAGCAAACAAACCGACTGACAGAATTCAGAAGCTGAATAGCCTCCTCCTGTTCCTGTGTTATACACTCAAGAAGCAATAGAGTATCAGAGATGTACAGCACAGAAAAAGATCGTTCAGTTCAGTCGTCCATGCCGACCAAATATCCGAAATTAATCTCGTCCCCCTTGCCAGCAGTTGGCCCATCTCCTTCTAAATACCTCCCATGCATGTATCCACCAAATGCCTTTTAAATTGTGTAACTGTACCTGCCTCCACCACTTCTTTTGGCTGTTGAATCCATACACACAGCAGTCTCTGTGTGAAAATGTTATCCCTCATGTCCCTATTTAAATCTTTCCACCTCACCTTAAACCTTTGTCTTCTAATTTTGGACTCGCCTATCCTGGGTAAAAGACGTTGACTGTTTACCTTATCTATTCCCCTCATGATTTTATAAACCTCTTTAAGGTCCCCCCTCAGCCTCAACACTTGAAAATAGCCCCACTCTATTCAAACTCTCCCTGTAACTCTAATCCTCCAACACCTGCAACATTCTTTCGCATCTCTTCTGTACCCTTTCAAGTTTGACATTTTTCCGACAGTAGGGTAACCATAATTAAAAGCAATTTTACAAAAGTGGCCAAACCAATACTCAAATGTAAATGATTTGTACAAGTGACAAAAGGCAGTGGACCCACTATTGATCTTTGCGACACGCCACTGGTCACATGACTCCAAGTTTATTGAACAAATGTCCACTGTCACGCCCTGTCTCAAATATTCAAGAACATTTTGGATCTAAATGCTGAGCTCTCCCTGGATCCCAGGCAGTCTAACCTTGTTAACCAGTCTACCATGTAGAACATTTTGGTTTTCTTACTGAATTCCATAAAGACAACATCCACTCGCCTGCCTTCAGCAATCATCTTCATCACTTCCTCTAAAGATTACATTGAGTCCTGAGATGTGAACTCCAATGTACAAAGCCCTCTGCAGTCCTTGTATTTTCAAATGCATGCACATCCTTTCCATCAAAGTTCCCTCTAACAAATTAGTCACCACTGACGTCAGGCTCAGTGATCTATAGTTACCTGGGTTTTCCTTACTTTCTCAAATAATTACACTATGTTAGCAGCCCTTCAGTCTTTTGACACCTCACCTGTGGAAATCAATGATACAAATATATCAGCAAAATGCTGACCAATCTCTTTCCGAGCATCCCACAAACATCTGGGATACAACTGTCAGGTCCCAGGGATTTGTTCACTTTTATGTGTTTGAAAATGTCAAACACCTCCTTGTGATATAGATACTTTTCAATGTTTTACTGTATATTTATTAATTCTCTCGCTTTTGTAACGTCCTCCACATTAAATACTGAGCTGAAATTGTTGTTTCTAATCCCTCCAATCTCCTGTGGTTCCACACATAGGTAACCTTACTGATCTTTAACGCGCCTTATTCTCTCCCTAGTTAATCGTTTACCATTAAAGGATTTGTAGAATTTCTTCAATGCCTCGTTAACCGTATTTCTAAAGCCATCTCATGTCCACATTTTCTGGCCCGATTTCCCCATTGACTATACACTTATTGCCCTTATACTCCTCTCGGGATTCACTTAATCTCAGCTCTGTTTACCTGACACATGCCTCCTTCCTTACCTTGACCAGAGCATCAATATATCTAGCCATCCAGCACTCCCTGCACCCACCAGCCTTGCCCCTCTCACTAATAGGAACACGTTGGCTCTGGATTCTCTGAAACCACATTTTAATGGCCTTTGCATTTACCAACCATCCCTTTACCTGTGAATAGGGTATTACAATCAACCTTTCAAAGGGCTCGCCTAACACTTTCAAAATTGGCCTTGTTCAAAGTTAGAACATTAATGTTTACATCAGGTCTTTCCTATTCCAAAACTAATTTAAAACTAATATTTATGAGTAACAGACTTGAATGTTAAATAAACACTTCCTGCCCCTCTGTGACAGGCTCGAGAGGCTGAATGGCCTCCTCATGTCCCTCTGTAATAAACTAGAGAGACTGAATGACCTCCTCTTGTCCCTCTGAAATAGACTCAAGAGGCTTAATTGCCTCCTCCCCTTCCTCTAAAACACACTCGAGAGGCTGCATGGCCTCCTCCTGTCCTTGTGTAACAGAGCCGAGACATTAAATGACACAGCAACCCGTGGATTACGAGCAGCCGTTAAACTGTATCTAATGGGGGTCCATCCCTTCTCAGTTACAGAAACACAACCAGGTGCACTCCAGGTGCCCTTTCAGTAACACCTCATACAGCTGCAGTGACACATCTCTATGTTTTGAATGATTCTATTGGCAAAATGCGCCAATATTCTAGATTTCCACCTTTTCAAGTAACAACAAGCTAATATGGGATGAATGGCCTTCTCTTATCCCTCTGTAAGTGGCCCATAGGGACAGAATTATTTCGGCCTGTTGCTGAGCAGCATTCTCAATGCTCTGTCTCAAGGTTATGAAAGGATTTGGTAGTAGGGCACTTAAAACCAGGAGTAGCCTCACACTGGTCAATAATTACCGTACTTTGTATTGAGGTATCTAGAAACTTGCCCACCCAACTTTTCTTTATGCAGTTGATCTGTTATTCTATAACTGCCTCCTTTCATAAACAGAGTGGAACATATATAGACTCCTGCAGTGTTCTGCTAATACTCTCATATACAAGATAAAAAAAAGATTTAAGATTGGTCCATCCCTCAGCAATCCTCATCCATTCCATCCAAACCCAGTAATTGTTCTCTTTTATAGTGATATGAAAAGTGATGTGTGGAACTGGTTAATTGAATCTGTTTGCTCAGTCATGATTTGGAGATGCCGGTGTTGCACTGGGGTGTACAAAGTTAAAAATTACACAACACCAGATTATAGTCCAACAGGTTTAATTGGAAGCAGACTAGCTTTCGTAGCGCCGCTCCTTCATCAGGTGATAGTGGAGGACACAATTCTAAGGCACAGAATTTATATCAAACATTTACAGTGTGATGTAACTGAAATTATACATTGAAAAATACATTGATTGTCTGTTGAATTTTTATCTGTTCTAATACCATTATAGTTTCACTTCTTTCATGTGTAAATCACAGAACATTTAAAAAAAATGTTGCATTCTCATGTTAGCTGTAACAGTGTGTTAGCTAGACAATATGCTGAAAGTGTTAGCCCCCTGTGTTCTCTGTCTATGCCATAATGTTTAGATTGATTCTAATCTGAAAAGTGAGATAACAGTGAGATTTACATGAATCCATGAAATTTTTGATTTCAGAGTTTTACATGAATTCATGCAGTTTTGAGCAAAGTACAATGAAAGTCTGCAAGTGCAAATTCACCCCACAAAATATATGTGTGCATGTGGGTCTTTGTCTGTGTGTGTGTGTCTGTCTGTCTGTCTGTCTGTCTTGTTTGGGGTGTTGCGAGTGTGAGAGAGAATGTATATGTGTGTGTAATGATGTAGAGTCTGTGAGGGTGTGCATGTGTGAGTGTGGGAGTGTGTGTGCGTGTCTGGGGTGGGGGGTTTTGAGTGCCAGTGAGAGAGTGTACATGTGTGTGCATGAGTGTAGAGTGCTCTAAGTCTCTGAGAGATTGTCCATGTGTGTGTGAGAGTGTGTGTGTCTGTAAGGATGTGTGTGAGTGTCTGTGTGCGTGTCTGTGTACATGTGTGTCCGTGTGTATGTGTATGTAGATGAGTGCCCGTATGTGTGCGTGTGTGTGTGTGTGTGTGTGTGTATCGTGCAATGGTGGTCAGCTGTATTGTGACATTAAACCAATGTCCCATTTGAGGTCCTCCCTTTGGGTACAGAAATTAGCTATCAGCCTCTGCTCGGCCACTTTTCGCTGTTGCCTGTCCTGAAGTCCGCCTTGGAGGCTGGTCACCCGTAGGTCCAAGGTTGAAGGTCCTTGACCACTGAAGTGTTCCAGAACTTGGAGGGAACCCTCCTGTCTGTTGATTGTTGTGCGGTGCCGTAGCCTTTGCTCGGATTCCCAGTGTTTGTACAGTGACTGTGATCAATGCCAATCTCCATGGATTCTAATTATTCCAGTGGAGCGTTTCCATCTTTTAAAGATAAATGGGCGCTGTTCAATGTATTATCCCTTAACATGAGCGGGAGCATCACCGACAGCACTGACAGGGATCAGCAGATCCAGAGAGAGGGGGAGGAGAGATCAGAATCTGAGAACATTAGACTGGAATGTTCCAACAATTGATCAGAACCAGAGGACATTAGACTGGTCCAAAAATGTATCAGAACCTGGGAACATTAGACTGGCATGTTCCATCAATAGACCGGAGTTTATCCAATTATGTTTGGTATCTTTCTGCATTGTGTTTGTGGTCATTATCATTGATGATTTATTACACTATTCTCATTACTCAATATTTTTATTAACCTTTCCTGGCTATCGTTGGTGTTCCTGGTAAGTGTCACTGTCCAGATTTTTTTTTTCCTATTAACCGGTTATGACTGTATTACTGTTCTTTCTTATATTCTATCCTTCTTGTCACTATTATTTTCCTGTTGAAACTCTCAATCCATATATTCACTCTCCAGACCATGACTAACTACATCAATGAATGTGTTCAATTATTGTCTCCCTTTCAGCACTGGCATTGTTACTCATTCTTCTCTCTGTTGACCTAATCAGTTCCAGCTGCGAACTACAATTTACTGTATCATTGCCTTTGTTATTTAAATATTAAGAGCAGGGAGGTCACTCTCTACTGTTCTGGTTACAAACTCCACCTCCTTCCACTGTTACCATCCCATTCCTGGCCAATATCGGCGGCTGAAGCCGACAAGTCACCACTGTGGGAGGTCCCTTTGACAATGAGCTGATTCCTGACACCATGCCCTGAACATTTCTAACTTGAAATGCTCACCACTCCAGAATATGTCTCACTGGTTTAGTCCATCTGCTGTTTGAACCTTGAGCTATGAAATACTGTCTTAATGAAGCCCATAATCTGCTGCTGACACTTCCGGCTTCAAACCTGCCGAAGCAAATCTGATTCGAACTCACACCAAACTCCCATCCATCTGTCATTCATGTGCACGCCGATGTATATTGCTATTGTGTTCTGGCAATGCCTTTATTATAACATTCTCAAACACTTTACCTCATCTGTCCATGCAATTTCTCTCGTTCTCTCTCTGTCGACTAACAAAAAGCCTGCTAGTTGTTCTTATTTAAAATAGGTTCCTCCATGTGCGTTCCTTCTTAAACAATGAGTTTCACATTCAAACACGCCAATCGCGCACAAACACGCACTCTCTCTCAGTTTCTGATGAACATGCACGCACAAACACACATGCATCAAATCTTCCCATTATAGACAGTAATCTGATGCGAATATAGTTTGCATGTGTTAGTAAAGTTTGCAATACTCACTATGCTGGGCAGATAATGCAGTTTACTGAGCAACACACTAGCAGGGTCTGTACAGCTCTCCATGCTGGGCTGTCATCTTGTCCCAGTTTATGTTGTTTGTGGTGTCCTGTGAAGCAGATTCAGAATTTGATGTAACAAGCCATTTCAGCTGATCTGACAATGCCTTTATTCAATGTTTTCATTCTTGTAAGTTTACTCTCGAAGATTTCACTTCTCCAGTTAGTCCCACTGTCCTGTCTGTTTCCCCATATTTCCACAAGATTTTTCAATTAATTAACTGTCTGTTTCTCTCTTTGATGTGAATCTTTCTGTTCCTCTGTATCTTTCCCTGGGCTTACCTTTTAGCTCCCTAGTGTATCGAGTGCTGGCATTGTGAAGGTCAGAAACAGTGAAATGGTGTGTGTCAGGCTGTTGTTCACTTCCTGGTATGTCCCATGAGATGGTCTATGGACAGGGGTGTTTCAGAAGTTATGAGACACATCCTTGTAACTTGGTCTGTACCTGAATTTGTCCCTCTCAGGTGACCTTGCGATCAGTAACACGAGGAAGCCCCTTAAGTAAAGGACCAGGCATCTAAATTGTGCGCCAATGCAGTCACTTTTTTTAAAAAAAGTTCTCCTTTCTTTAAATAAGTGATCTTGAAGGCAAAACTGTCGACTGAAAATGGCTCAAGTAAATAACTTACGACGCTTTTAGGGTTTATAATAAATAGTAGTAACAACGGCCTAGTAACTTATCCCCAGTTGCTACTCTTTCTGAAACCTGACTTGATACTGCTTCCTCCTGGATTGGAGAACTGTATGCAAGAATGTATGTCTGAATGTTCCTTTTTGCCAAGGGGTTCGTTTATGGGATGTTAGTATATTGCAACAGTTCATTTGTAGAAGATACTGTATCCATTATTCGGGAAAGGATTCCAATAGTTAAATTATTCTAAATTCCTCTTCACTGTGTATGGATTTTCATTAGAGGGTTTAAATATATTGTGTTTTACTTAATGGTGAATAGTTTGACGAGTAACATCACATCTGGAACAACCGTTTCACATCTATCCTTTAAAATAAGAAAAGGTGTGTCTCCAAGCTACCCTCCTAAAATACTTTGAGGCAGTCTAGTTGGTCTATTACAAATTGACGAGTCATGTCTGGTTCCAAATCGATAATACTAAATTGGGTTTAGAATTTCAATCCCTACATTGTACAAACAGGCCATTCGACCCAACAATTCCACACCGACACTCCGAGGAGTAACCTACCCAGACCCAATCCTCTACCCTATTATTACACATTTATCCCGACAAAGGTTCCTAACCCATACATCCCTGGAAACTACAAACAATTTATCATGGCCAATTCAGCTGACATGCACATTTTTGTATTGTGGGAGGAAACCAGAGAATCCAGAATAAGCTCATGCAGACACTGGAGATTATGCACTGGGAGACTATTGGGTTCAAAGGTCGTGTATGGTAGCTGTTAGCGCCTCTTGTTCCGGATGTTGAATTCGGTTGGTTTAAACCGTGTTTTGTGTATAAAGATTATTTCAGTTACTAAGAGTTCTCTGGGTGAGGAAGAAGTGAATTTGACGGTTTTACAAAAGGGAATGTAGGCAAAGCTGTAGGAATTGACAGACAAGCTGGAGTTGGGGTTGTGATTGTCTGTGAGAAAATGAGAAATAATTACAGCTATAGTTCGGCAATTACATTTTGTTGAACCACCATCAGACTCTTTGGAAATGGCTAGAATTCAATTTCAAATGAGACACTTTGAACATGAGAAAGAATTGAAACAGTTTGAATTATGATGAAAAGTAGAAATAAAAGAAAAGGAAGTGAAGGCGAAACAGAGAAAAAGACAGAAGAGAAGCAGAGAGTTTCAACTTAAAAAGTTAGCAATTAGAGAGGAAAGTTGGCATAGAAGGCGGAGATGAAGTTAGATGATAGGCTGAATCAGAAGGATAGTGAGGTTGAACAAACCTGTAGTAGACAATGGCCTAATGGGGTTCTGTTTAAATACATCCAGGCATTATCTAAATTTGATGAGAAGGATGGGAAAACCTTTTGAATTTCATTTGAGGAAGTGGCTAAACAAATGTACTGCTCGGTGACCATGTGGATTTAGTTGATCCAAACCAAGCTGATAGGTATTTGCATCCTTATTGGAGGAGGTATCTGGCCAGTATGAGGAGACAAAGAAAGCCATCTGAAGTATATATGAGGTTGTGTCAGAAGCCGACAGATAGTGTTTCAGGAATCTAAAAAAGGGTCCCTTGTTAAACGCGCATTGAGTTTGAAAGGATCAAACAAAGTAATTTTGAAAGGTGGGTAAGGGTATTAAAAACTGAGCAAACCTATGACACTGTTAGAGAGATTCTTATTTTGGAGAAGCTCAACAATTCACTTCCTGCAGTCGTGAGAACTCGTGTGGAAGAGCAGAGAGTATCAATGGCAAGATTCGAAGCTGAAATGGCTGATGATAATGATGATTCAGATCAGATATCAAAGTTTGGTTTCTGTGAGAGATTGAGAAGAATGTGTGAGATCTTCTTAAATCATATATCTGTGAAAGTAAGGTTTACTGGCATAGGCCAGGAGTATCAGGTAAATAGGTTATAGCATTAAGAGGTTCCGGAATATGTAACTTTTTTATGCTGAGACATGAGGAGCTATGCCATTCAGAGGGACTATTGGAGAGATGAGAAGTGCTCCATTATGTAACGTGTGGTTGGAGTGTCCAGTGGAAACACCAACAGATTTATTCCACAATGGGGAAGGAGGCCTTCAGCTTGGTGTTGCAACATTTCAGCACTTAAATTGCAAATAACATACATGAGCCAAGTCTTTTTCACTGATCGTGACCCCTTAATGTTTTTGGAGAAGTTTAGGGAGAGAAATACCAGTCTGTTCCGATTGAGCTTATTATTTCTGCCATTCAATTTGAAATTATACAGGTTACAGGGCGAGAAAACCTAAGTTTTAACATGTTGTGGAGACTTGAATGAAGAAAGACAAAGGCATTTTGTGGCAGGAGTAAAATGACTGAAATCGAAACTAGTTGTGAACAATTGTATGCTCAGTCAAAGAAATATATATATGCCTTGCAGACTACTAACAGAGGAAGACTAGGACGTCTAAAATGAATTCACCCTTGTATATTGATGGATTATTTTATTATAGATGGAGTCTCAGGATACTATCACTGTATAAAGGTTATTTTCTCTTCGATTTGTTTTGAAGAGAGGTTTTAAAGACAGAGGTGCAGAACTCCTGTCTGAAAACTGTTTAAGCAAAAAACAGAAAAAGGCTTTAGTTTTAATTAAAACGGTGGTAACAATGGAAGGGCAGTGGCCAGCTCTCCCAGACCAGGTTTCCTCGTTTTGCTTTTAGCTGCAGCATTCTGAAGCTGCTGGGGATCCCAGAAGGGTTGGAAGTTTCAATACATGATCCCCAGCTGCTTTTCTCTCTGAGATCTCTGTTGATGTTGTTTCCCCCTGGATTGGAAAAGTGCTGTAAGGATCTGTATTTGAAAATATCTTTGTGCCAAGCGGTGTAAACCAAGAAGATACGGTATCTATTGTTTGTGCAAGTAATCCAATATATAAGCTATCCAAAAATAGTATTTTCTTTGATTGTATTTTAACTAAAGCATTTGAATAGATTATATTTGCTTAATGTCGAGTGGTTTGACCAGTCACAACATATCTGGAACACACACTTCCCATCTATATTCAAAATAAGGAAAGGTTTAGGTCTAAGCGGCCTTCTTAAAATATTCTGCAGGGATCTGGTCTGGTCAACAACACTTGTAGACGAGGGGATTGTGACTGACTCCTGTAATTGAAAATTTAGTGATGAGGCTGGGGATGGTTTGCTGGAGGATGTGCTGTGAGCTGCCTCAGACATTCAGGGAGACCTGAGGATTTGATGACACAACTCTGGATGGAGCATGGGCGCTGTAGTTACAGCATCTGGGTCTGTAACATGAACAACACATGGAGCAGAGGCTGCAGAGAGGGGAAGCTCTGAAACCAGGCAGTGAGTGTGTGTGGGGAAAGGGAACTACTGTACCCACCCCGGGTTTTCCAGGAACAGCTTCCAAAACTCCATTTATGGGAGGAGCAACGCGTGAGGGGATCCTGACTGAACAAACAGCTGGTCACAGAGTGGTGTCACCTTCTTCAACACGACCTGAAGCTTCATTCCAGAGGGTAGGGCAGTCCTGCCAGTGGCTGTTAGGGTTACAGTTTCATTCCGCTTCTATGATCCGGAACTTTCCAGGCATGAGCTGGTGACATTTCCATCATTCGCCACTATCTCAATATCAATGTCACCATTCGGTAACGGAGGATGTATATGGTGGATGAGGTAAATAGATTGTTTCTCCCACAGCAGGGAGCTATCGAATGTATCCTTATTTTCCCAGTATAGTGGGATTCCTGATGGTGTACATGGCATCTTCAGAGTACCCATATCAATTGGGAGAGGTAGAGGAACTGAAGGAGCTCTCTCTCTGTTAATGTTGCCGTGTGTCCATGCACAGTACCTCATGTCCTGACAGCAGCCACAGTTCCTTCCTTCAAAGGCAGGCAGCCATTCCCATCGTCTTCTGGTCTCCATGTAGAAACGAATGAGTTTATCTTTGATAAAGGCTGTCCCCTTGATACACATTTCAAAACATCATCCCACCACTAACCAACCACAACATGTGTATGGAGAGCAATGGCATCACTCTTAGCGTCAAGGAGCAGACAATCAGGGATGGAGCAAAAGCTTCCACGTCTGAACGGATCTGAGTGAACCCCCCACTACACAGTATCATTAAGTCCTGTAATCCTTCCTCATTTCAGTAACATACTGCCTTCCATTAGTCCTGTAAATGAAATGACAGGTTATATCAAGTTATATTCCACCTGCCAAACGATTATCCATTGTTTTCACCACTCTGTATCTATTTGCAGGCTCTCCATCCTCTCTTGATAATGTAATTTCTTCCTTATCACCACGACATCGCCAAACTCAGTCCCAGTACACGTATTCAATCCCACTGATCGTTGATATGGATTGTAAATAGTTGAGGACACAACGGTGGTCACTATATGACTCAACATTTTATGATCAGTCCAACTGATTCAGACTTATTTATCCGGAGTGCCTGTTTCCTGTTTGATAGCCAGTCCTCCCCCATTCCTGTGTAACACATTCGAAGGGCTGAATAAGAACAAGGAGCATCAGTCGTCTATTTACCCCCTCGAGCCTGCTCCGCTATTGAATACAATAATGGCTGATGTCATCCCTGCTCCACCATTGAATACAATCATGGCTGATGTCATCTCTGCTCCGCCATTGAATACAATAATGGCTGATGTCAGAATGCTCCACCATTGAATACAATGATGGCTGATGTCATCCCTGCTCCGCCATTGAATACAATAATAGCTGATGTCATCCCTGCTCCGCCATTGAATACAATCATGGCTGATGTCATCTCTGCTCCGCCATTGAATAGAAGCATGGCAGGTGTCATTGCGGCCTCTGTTCCACTTTACTTCCATCTCTCAATCCTAAAACGCTGGGCTCTTGCTGTAGAATGCACCACATGAAAAAAAATATCCATTCCACATCTACATTCACAATTAGTCTTAACAGTTTGCAGATCTCAATGAGATCTCCTTTCATTCATATAAACTTGAGAATATCGTCCTTAACTGCTCAATTTCTCTTCATTAGACAACCGTTTCATCTCTGGAATCAATCTAATGAACCTCTTCTGAATTAACTCCAATATAAGTGGATCCTTCCACAAGACAGGGCATCTAAACTGTACTCCAATTGCAGCCTCATGAAAGCCTTGCATAGCTACAGTCACACACCCTAACCTTCTAGTCTGGCATTGTCCAAATAAACTTTGAAATTATGCTTGTATTTCTCATTGCTTGCAGTACCTGCATGCATGGTTTCTGTGAAATGCAAGTGGACACCGATATCCCTCTGCTCCTAACCACTTTGAAGTTTCTGTATATTTTGCTAATAATTTTCCTTCCAATGATGCTGGCCAACTTGAATAACCCATATTTATCCAATTTAATTTTCATTGCCAAATTATGGCCCATTCAACCAAACTATCCATGTTTATTTTGATATCTCTTCCATCTTCATTCCAAAGTAATTTCCCACCAATGTTAGTGTCCTCTGTTGTGGTTCTGTTCGACGAGCTGGGAATTTGTGTTGCAGACGTTTCGTCCTCTGTCTAGGTGACATCCGCAGGGCTTGGGAGCCTCCTGTGAAGCGCTTCTGTGATATGCTTATTGATTGAATCTGTTGTCCCAATCGAAATCATGTTGGTTGTCATCTGCATGTGTGGCTCCAAAGGATAGCTGGTCGTGTCGTTTCGTGGCTAGTTGGTGTTCGAATGGGGCAACACTAATATTATAGGACAAGCCAAACAGAGAACAGCCAGGGAATTCCTAGAGGCATGGTACTCATCCACAGATTCAATCAATAAGCACATCGACCTGGACACAATATACTGACCACTACAATGGACAGCTGGAACTGACAACCGGAAGCGGCAGAGACAGGCCATTATAAATGCCGGAGGAAACATCACAGAAACGCTTCACAGGAGGCTCCCAAGCACTGAGGATGTCACCTAGACAGGGGACGAAACGTCTGCAACACAAATTCCCAGCTCGGCAAACAGAAGTTATGAGATACATCCTTGTAACTTGGTCTGTACCTGTATTTGTCCATCTCAGGTGACCTTGCTATCAGTAACCCGAGGTAGCCCCTTAAGTAAAGGACCAGACATCTAAATTGTATGATAATGCTGTCACTTCTTTCAAAAAAAGTTATTTTCTCCTGTTTTTTAGAAAGCGATCTTAAAGGCCAAACTGCCTACTGAAAACCGCTCAAGTAAACAACTCATGAGGCTTTTAGTGTTTTGAATAAATAGTAGTAACAATGGCCAGCTCGCACAGACAAGTTTTTTTCTTGTAGATGTAACAGTTACCAGGTGCTTGGGGTCGCAGAAGGGTTGGAGGTTTTAGTAAATTATCGCTCGATGCTATTCTCTCTGAAACATCACTTAATACTGTTGCCTCCTGGATTGGAGAACTGTATGCAAGAAAATATGTCTGAATGTTCCTTTTTGCCAAGGTGGGGGGGGGGGAAGTCAGATTATATTGGATTACTAACAGCGTGGAAACAGGCCCTTCGGCCCAACACGTCCACGCCGACCCGCCAAATAACAACCCACCCAGACCCATTCCCCTACATTTACCCCTTCACCTAACACTACGGGAAATTTAGCATGGCCAATTCACCTAACCCACACAGTTTTGGACTGTGGGAGGACCCAGAGGAAATCAACACGGACACGGGGGAATGTGCAAACTCTACACAGTCAGTCGCCTGAGGTGGGAATTGAACCTGGGTCTCTGGTGCTGTGAGGCAGCAGTGCTAACCAATGTGCCACCGTGCCACCCACGGTGCTGCCCTGTGTTTAGGTGATGTTAATAAATTGGAACAGTTAATTTGTAGAAGGTACTGTATCCATCATTCAGTTAAGGTTTCCAATAGTTAAGTTATTCTAAATTCCTCTTCATTTTGTATGGATTTTCATTAAAGTGTTTAAATATATTGTGTTTTGCATAATGCTGAGTGGTTTGACTAGTAGAATCACATTTGGAATACCCACTTCCCATTTGCCTTTGAAATAAGAAAGGTTTGGCATCCAAGCTACCTTCTTAAACTAGTTTGAGTCAGTCTGGTTGGTCTATAGTAAACTGGGGACTCTTGTCTGGTTCTATATCTATAATACCAAATTGGGTTTAGAATTACAATCCCTACAGTGTGCAAACAGGCCATTCGACCCAACAAGTCCACACCGACCCTCCGAGGAGTAACCTACCCAGACCCATTCCTCTACCCTATTATTACACATTTACCCGACAAAGGGTCCTAACCCACACATCCCTGAAAACTACAAACAATTTAGCATGGCCAAGACATATGACATGCACATCTTTGGGTTGTGGGAAGAAACCAGAGAATCCAGAATAAACTCATGCAGACACTGGAGAGTATGCACCAGGAGGCTATTGGGTTCAAAGTTCGCGTATGGTAGCTGTTAGTGTCTTTGGTTCCGGATGTTGAATTCGTTTGGTTTAAACAGTGTGTTGTGTATAAGGATTCTTTCAGTCACTAAGAGTTCTCTGGGTGTGAAAGAAGTGAAGTTGGGGTTTTATACAAGGTATTGAAGGCAAAGCTGTAGGAATTGATAGACAAGCTGGAGTTGGGGTTGGGTTTGTCTGTGAGAAAGGATCAAACAAAGCAATTTTGAAAGGTGGGTAAGGGTATTAAATCAGAGCAAACCTGTGGCACTCTTAGAGAGATTTTTATTTTGGAGAAGTTCAACAATTCACTTCCTGCAGTCGTGAGAACTCGTGTGGAAGAGCAGAGAGTCAAAACGGCAAGACTAGAAGCTGAAACGGCTGATGATGATGATTAAGTTCAGAAATTAAAGTTTGTTTTCTGTGAGAGATTGAGAAGAATGTGCAAGACCTTCTTAAAACATTTACCTGTGAGAGTAAGGTTTATTGGCATAGGCCAGGAGTAGCAGGTAAAGAGGTTAGAGCATTAAGAGGTACAGAAGTATATAATTCTTTTATGCTGAGACACGAGGATCTATGTCATTCAGAAGGACTGTTAGAGAGATGAGAAGTGCTCCATTATGTAACTTGTGGTTGGAGTGTCCAGTGGAAATATCAAAAGATTTATTCTACAATGGGGAAGGAGGCCTTGAGCTTGGTGTTGGCGTTACAACATTTCAGCATTTAAATTGCGAATAACGGAAATGAGACAAATCTTTATCACTGATCGTGACCCCTGAAAGTTTTTGGAGAAGTTTAGGGAGAAAAATAACCAGTCTTTTTCGATTGAGCTTATTATTGCTGCCATTCAATTTGAAATTATATCGTTGATAGGGCGAGAAAACCTCAGGTTTGACACGTTGCGAAGACTTGGATGAAGAAAGACAAAGGCATTTTGTTGCAGGAGTAAAATGACTGAAATCGAATCTAGTTATGAACATGTGTATGCTCAGAGTTCTTTGTAATATAAATGCACTTCAATCTACTAATAGAGGAAGATTAGGAGGTCTAAAATGAATCTATCTTTGTATATTGATGGATAATTCTATTAAAGGTGGAGTCGCGAAGATACTATCACTGTAAAAAGGTTATTTTCTCTTGGGTTTTTTTTGAAGAGCGGTTTCCAAGGCAGAGGTGCAGAACTGCTGTCTGAAAACAGTTTAAATAAATAACTGAGAAAGCCTTTAGGTTTCATTAAAACGGTGGTAACAATTGAAGGGCAATGGCCAGCTCTCCCAGACCAGGTTTCCTCGTTTTGTTTTTAGCTGTAGCATTCAGAAGCTGCTAGGTATCTCAGAAGGGTTGGAAGTTTCAGTACATGATCCCCAGCTGCTTTTATCTCTGAGATCTCTGTTGATGTTGTTTCCCCCTGGATTGGAAAACTGCTGTAAGGATCTGTATTTGAATATATCTTTGTGCCAAGCGGTGTAAACCAAGAAGGTACGGTATCTATGGTTTGTATAAGAGTTCCAACATATAAGCTGCCCCAAAATGTTCTTTTCATTGAGTGTATTTTAACTAAAGCATATTAATAGATCATACTTTGCTTAATGTCGGGTGGTTTGACCAGTCACAACGTATCTGGAATGCACACTTCCCATCTATATTCAAAATAAGGAAAGGTTTGGATCTAAACGGACTTCTTAAAACATTTTGGTGGGATCTGGACTGGTCCACAACATTTGTAGCCGAGAGGATTGTGACTGATGCCTGTAATGGAAAATTTAGTGGAGTGGCTGGGGATGGTTTGCTGGAGGTTGTGCTGTAAGTTGCCTCAGACATTCAGGGAGACCTGAGGATTTGATGACACAACTCTGGATGGAGCATGGGCGCTGTCGTTACAGCATCTGGGTCTGTAACATGAACAACAAATGGAGCAGAGGCTGCAGAGAGGGGAAGCTCTGAAACCAGGCAGTGAGTGTGTGTGGGGAAAGGGAACTACTGTACCCACCCCGGGTTTTCCAGGAACAGCTTCCAAAGCTCCATTTATGGGAGGAGCAACGCGTGAGGGGATCCTGACTGAACAAACAGCTGGTCACAGAGTGGTGTCACCTCCTTCAACACGACCTGAAGCTTCATTCCAGGGGGTAGGGCAGTCCTGCCAGTGGCTGTTAGGGTTACAGTTTCATTCAGCTTCTATGATCCGGAACTTTCCAGGCATGAGCTGGTGACATTTCCATCATTCGCCACTATCTCAATATCAATGTCACCATTCGGTAACGGAGGATGTATATGGTGGATGAGGTAAATAGATTGTTTCTCCCACAGCAGGGAGCTATCGAGAGTATCCTTATTTTCCCAGTATAGTGGGATTCCTGATGGTGTACATGGCATCATCAGAGTACCCATATCAATTGGGAGAGGTAGAGGAACTGAAGGAGCTCTCTCTCTGTTAATGTTGCCGTGTGTCCATGCACAGTACATCATGTCCTGACAGCAGCCACAGTTCCTTCATTCAAAGGCAGGCAGACATTCCCATCGTCTTCTGGTCTCCATGTCGAAAGGAATGAGTTTATCTTTGATAAAGGCTGTCCCCTTGATACACATTTCAAAACATCATCCCACCACTAAGCAACCACAACAAAATATTCCATGTGTACGGAGCGCAATGGAGTCACTTGGAGCGTCAAGGAGCAGATGATCAGGGATGGAGCAAATGCTTCCACGTCTGAACGGATCTGAGTGAACCCCCCACTACACAGTATCATTACGTCCTGTAATCCTTCTTCATTTCAGTAACATACTGCCTTCCATTAGTCCTGTAAATGAAATGACAGGTTATATCAAGTTATATTCCACCTGCCAAACGATTATCCATTGTTTTTACCACTCTGTATCTATTTGCAGGCTCTGCATCCTCTCTTGATAATGTAATTTCTTCCTTATCACCACGACATCGCCAAACTCAGTCCCAGTACATCTATTCAATCCCACTGATCGTTGATATGGATTGTAAAAGTTTAGGACCCAACGGTGGTCGCTATATGACTCAACATTTCATGATCAGTCCAACTGATTCAGACTTATTTATCCGGAGTGCCTGTTTCCTGCTTGATAGCCAGTCCTCCCCCATTCCTGTGTAACACATTCGAAGGGCTGAATAAGAACAAGGAGCATCAGTCGTCTATTTACCCCCTCGAGCCTGCTCCGCTATTGAATACAATAATGGCTGATGTCATCCCTGCTCCACCATTGAATACAATCATGGCTGATGTCATCTCTGCTCCACCATTGAATACAATCATGGCTGATGTCATCCCTGCTCCACCATTGAATACAATCATGGCTGATGTCATCTCTGCTCCACCATTGAATACAATAACAGCTAATGTCATCCCTGCTCCACCATTGAATACAATCATGGCTGATGTAATCTCTGCTCCACCATTGAATACAATAATATCTGATGACATCCCTGCTCCACCATTGAATACAATAACGGCTGATATCATTCCTGCTCCACCATTGAATACAATAATGGCTGATGTCATTCCTGCTCAACCATTAAATACCATAATGGCTGATGTCATCCCTGCTCCACCATTGAATACAATAATGGCTCATGTCCTCTCTGCTCCACCCCTGAATACAAACATGGCTGATGTCCTCTCTGCTCCACCCCTGAATACAAACATGGATGATGTCATCTCTGCTCCACCACTGAATACAACCATGGCTGATGTCCTCTCTGCTCTACCACTGAATACAATCATGGCTGATGTCCTCTCTGCTCCACCACTGAATACAATCATGGCTGATGTCCTCTCTGCTCCACCACTGAATACAATCATGGCTGATGTCATCTCTGCTCCACCATTGAATACAATCATGGCTGATGTCATGTCTGCTCCGCCATTGAATAGAAGCATGGCAGGTGTCATTGCGGCCTCTGTTCCACTTTACTGCCATCTCTCAATCCTAAAACGCTGGGCTGTTGCTGTAGATTGCGCCACATGAAAAGAAAATCCATTCACATCTACACTTTCAATTAGTCTTAACATTTTGCAGATCTCAATGAGATCTCCTTTCATTCTTATAAACTTAAGAATATCGTCCTTAACTGCTCAATTTCTCTTCATTAGACAACCGTTTCATCTCTGGAATCAATCTAATGAACCTCTTCTGAATTAACTCCAATATAAGTGGATCCTTCCACAAGACTGGGCATCTAAACTGTACTCCATTTGCAGCCTCGCGAATGCCTTGCATAGCTACAGTCACACACCCTAACCTTCTAGTCTGGCATTGTCCAAATAAACTTTGAAATTATGCTTGTATTTCTCATTGCTTGCAGTACCTGCATGCAGGGTCTCTGTGAAATGCAAGTGGACACCGATATCCCTCTGCTCCTAACCACTTTGAAGTTTCTGTACATTTTGCTAATAATTTTCCTTCTGATGATGCTGGCCAACTTGAATAACCCATACTTATCCAATTTAATTTTCATTGCCATATTATTGCCCATTCAACCAAACTATCCATGTTTATTTTGATATCTCTTCCATCTTCATTCCAAAGTAATTTCCCACCAATGTTAGTGTCCTCTGTTGTGGTTCTGTTCGACGAGCTGTGAATTTGTGTTGCAGACGTTTCGTCCTCTGTCTAGGTGACATCCTCAAGGCTTGGGAGTCTCCTGTGAAGAACTTCTGTGATATGCTTATTGATTGAATCTGTTGTCCCAATCGAACTCATGTTGCTTGTCATCTGCGTGTGTGTCTCCTAAGGATAGTTGGTCGTGTCGTTTCGAGGCTAGTTGGTGTTCGAATGGGGCAACACTAATATTATAGGACAAGCCAAACAGAGAACAGCCAGGGAATTCCTAGAGGCATGGTACTCATCACAGATTCAATCAATAAGCACATCGACCTGGACCCAATATACCAATCACTGCAACGGACAGCTGGAACTGACAACCGGAAGCGGCAGATTCAAACCACTACAAATGACGGAGGAAATATCACAGAAGCGTTTCACAGGAGGCTCCCAAGCACTGAGAATGTCAGCTAGACAGGGGACGAAACATCTGCAACACAAATTCCCAGCTCGGCGAACAGAACCACAACAACAAGCACTGAGTTACAAATCTTCTCACAAACTTAGTGTCCTCTGAAAATAGTATTTTCTATCTCACCAACCGAGTAATAATATCGAACGCAAATAGTTGAGGCATAAGTACTGAAATCTACGGTACTCCACAAATTGCATTTGCCAAAAGAAAATGACACATTTATTTCATCTGACTGCATTTTGTTGGTGAACCAATCCTCCATCCAAGCTAATAATTTACTCCTAAACCCATGTTCTCTGATCTTACCACTTACTCTTTGGATAAGCAACATATCCGATGCCTTCAAGAAGACCAGATATATTCCATCTCCAAGAATCCTCCTTTCTAACTTGCTTGCTACATCCTTAAGTAACTCACGCAAACAATTCATACTCAGTTGATCCTTCGTAAAACCGTGTTGACTCTGATGGATTGTTGTTTGACTTTGCAAATGTCCTCAACAACGGATTCTAATAATTTGCCGTAAATTGCGATAGTTTTATCGATATGTTTAAATGTAATGTATACAGTTATTGTAAGTTCTTCCCTTTTGAAAACCTTTACGTTTTCTTTGAATTCCTGTTTAACGTGCAAACGTTTTTAAAGGATCTGCTCCAATTGCTGTGTAAGAGGTATGTGTGGTTGCATGGATTCATCATCCTGGTGTTGTACACAATCGATGGGCTGACGTCTTTCTGGTTTTATGATATTCTAATCTCTATGGCCAGAATGACCTCCTCCTGTTGATGTGTTAGAGGGTTGGGGGATTATGGAATCTTCCTGTTGCTGTGTAACATTTTGAGGGGATGATGGGTCTTCTCTTTTTCTTCCATAACAGGCTGGAGATACTGAACAGTCTCCTGATGTATCCCTGAGATGGGACTGAGGGAGTGATTGGTCTTCTCCTGTTCTCACACAACAGACACGTGTCTGAATTACCTCCAACTTTCTTACTAAAAAAAAGTATCTGATACTTTGAATCCTTATCCAATTCCCCTACAAAGGATCGGAGGGGCTGACTGACCTCCTGTTATCTCAGTGTAGCAAATCTCCAGTCATTGTGTGGCCCCTTCCAGTTCCTGTGTTACAGACTTGAAGATGCTGAATTGACTGATCCTGTTGCTGTGTAACAGGATACTGGTGCAGCGTAGCCTACTCTGGGTCCAGTGTTTTGACTCAAGGGGCTGATTGGCCTCCTCCTGTAATCTTACATCAGGCTCCGGGACTGAATACCCTTGTCCTGTTCTGGTGTAAAAGGGTCGAAGGTATGAATATCCTTCTGCTGTTCCTGTGCAACAAGCTGGAGAAGTGGAATGTATTCCTCCATTTATTGTGTAATTGACTTCGATTGCTGACTCCTTCCGGTGTCCGATGTAAAAATACGGTCATCTTTCGGTCTTCTAAACACAACCTGATCATCCTTTCCTTATAGTTTAACACTTCATAACAGGAATCAATTGAGGGAACTATCTCTGAGCTGCTTCGAATGTAACAAAATCCGTTCCTCATTGAGGAGATTAAATCTGTACACACTACTCCAGATGTGATCTCACTAAGACCCTGTTCAGCAGCAGCAACACTTTACCAGCCTGCTGTAAGGTCCCCACCCAGGTTACAGCAGTCTCAGCTGGCTGGGCAAATACACAGCATTGTTGAAAGATCATTGTCCTTCTCTACCCCACCAGCATAACAGGAGATTTGAGGAAGAGCATAAATGATGTGGCGAGATGATCTCCAACATTAATTTACCCAGAGCCCACTTCGCTCAGGTTCTACAGAATCTAATAAGGTGGAGCTCAGAAACAGCAAGGAGGAGCAAACATTGATGGGAATTATATATCAAAGTGAAAGCTGCAATACAAATACTGGGTATGTTATAAAATTGGAAAATGATATATACACGTTTGTGGCTACTGCAGGAATAATGTACTGCAAATTAGATCTAAGCTGCATTAACTGAACTGAATGCTAATGCTGAAAAAAATGGATTTCATGAGCATGTTTGAGATGGCTTGTATTAATATTATGTCTAGCACCGAGCTCGAGATCAGTTTACTTAGGAATTGGAGTTGGATGATCAGAAGAGCTAATTGAAAACGTTGCTGTAAATGACCTTTTGGGACCAGTGACAATAATGCATTGGTTTTCGTTTATAATGTTTGAGTCCACGACAATTTTTGTTTTATTTGAAGTAACCGTTATAAATCGGAGTCATGCAAGCCATGAAGGTGTGAGGAGGAAGTGGAGACTACAGATGCTGGAGATCAGAGTAGAAGAGTATGGTGTTGTAAAAGCATAGACAGGCAGCATACTAGGAGCAGGAGTATAGATGTTTGACCATAAGCCTTTCATCAGGAATGAGACTTGTGGGCCAAGGGGGCTGAGGGATAAATGAGAAGTGGGTGTGCCAAAAGGGAGGTAGCTGGCAATGCGATAGGAAGATGAACGTGGGGTTGAAAGTGATAGGTGATGAACGGAGACAAAAAGCCTAATCGACTGCATCCATTACACCCAATGTAGTCTTCCTACATTGGAGAGACAGGACGCCAACTTGTGGATCATTTCAGAGAATATCACTGGGACAGCCACATTGACCAACTCCACCGTCTTGTGGCTGAACACTTTAACTCCCCTTCCCACTCTGCCAAGGACATGAGGGTTCTGGGCCTGCTCCATCGCCACTCCCTAACCACCAGAAGCCTGGAGGAAGAAAGCCTCATCTTCCGACTTGGGATCCTCCAACCACAAGGGATCATGGTGGATTTCACCAGTTTCCCCACTTCCTCAAACCCCATCTTACCCCAGTCCAAACTTGCAACTCAGCACCGCCATTTTGAACGCTCCTATGTGTCCACCTGCCATCACATCAGCCCCACCTTCATCTACTTATTAGATCAAAGGAGGCAGCTTAGGAAAATGTCAAGTGTTGTAGTAGGCCAGTGGATTCCGAGAAATGTAAGGCCCAGTAAAGGATGGCCAAGAAACTGAGAAGAAAATCAAAAACGTAAAGCATGCAAACGAAAGAAAAGCTAAAGCCTGCTAAAATGCTTCTGTCAATGTATGAAACAAAATCAAAAACACGCTCAAATGTGGGACAGTGAGTGTGCAGACAGGATCATTTATTGTAGAGAACAGAAAAATCACAGGGAAATGAAACAGTTATTTTTGTGTCCATCTTCAAGGAAGAATATCCAGAAATTCTCCCAAAAATACCAAGAGACCATGGGATTTGTGTAAGTAAAGTCAAAGATCATTCATATCAGTGATGAGGTCTTCATTGAACAGACAGCCAGATTGAGTATTGATAAATCTGACAGACCAGATATAGTACATACAAGTATTTCAAATGAAGCAGCAATGGACATATTGATTGCATTGCGGATTTTCATGTTATTTTCCTACACATTACTGAAAGGCATTTAGCTAGTCTGAATAAGGTGAAGTTTATAAATATTATCCGACAGTTTAAGAAAGGATGAAGATAGAGAGCGGTGAACTACAGACCAGTTAACTTGTCATCTGCGGTCGGGTGTCTGTTGGACTCAATTACAAAGAACGTGCTGCTAGATATGTAGAAGGTAATGGCAAAACCGGGAAGTATGATAACGCATCGATGAAATGAAAGCCATAAGTAGCAAACACTTTTTGGAATGGTTTGAAAGATGATTCTTGTAGACATAAGCAATGAGGAACCAATGGATAACGTATAGTTGGATATTCAGGAGCAATATTTTGAGAACTCACACAGCAAGCTCATAAGAAAAACTAAAGCGCAAGGTATTGGGAAAGATATATGCAAACGGGACAGTTAAAATTAGGTTTACATTCATGTGAATGTAATTGCAATGTAGAACATGTCGTGCACCAGTTGCATAGCGTGTTAGTGAGACTAAACTTAAAGTATTGTGTACCGTTTGGAGTCCCAATCTAAGATATAATATACTGACTACAGAGGAACTGCAAAAGGTATTATCCAGATTAATCCATAAAATTGCAAGATTGTCTGATGGGGAAACTCACCTTGTGATCTTGCTTTTCATAATTTGATAACTGTGAAACTTAGAAATATCGAGGGGACTGAATAACAGAGGGACATGGAGAAGTGCAAAAAGGCGAGATTAGCGAGAATCCCACGATATTCCACATGTACAAGTAGAATAGAATAATCAGCCAACAGTTAGTGTCCATTAGAAACCAAAGGGGGGCAATCTGTGTGAGAAGCTGGTGAGCATTGATAGGTTGTTACATGAGACCTTCGCATCTGTTTTACTTGGGAGAAGGAGTCAGGTAGAGAATTCGAGAAGATGGACTGAAAAGCTCTCGAACAGATTGACGTAAAATACGAGCAGGAATTTGAGGCTTTGACCGGTATAAAATTGGACCAATCCCCGGTCTGGATGAGTTGTACCACAGGCTGCTGTCAGGGTCAAAGGAGGAAAGACCCTGACTGAAAATTGTCATTAGAATCTGACCATCGGGGAGGTGCCAGAGGACTGGAGAATAGCTAATGTGATTCCACTTCATGGTAAGGGTGGTAGAGATAGATCAGGGAACTATAGACAAGTGAGTGTTAGATCATTGATAGGAAAATTACTGGAGAAAACAGGGAAGGAAAAAAATCGAACTCTAATCAGAGTGGCAAGGGTGATCAGCGATAATCATCATGACTTTATCAGAGGGAAGTCACATTTAATTAATTTGATTGAATTAGTTTGAGGAAGTCGCTTATTTAGTTTTGCAGCAAGGCCTTTGACAAAGTTCCACATGAGAAACTGAGAAATAAAGTATTCTCACAGCATCAAGAATAACTTGACAAATTATAACAAAAGTTGTCGTAGTGTCAGGAGACAGAGGGTTGTGGGAGAAGGCTGTTTGTGTGACTGGAGACCAGTGTCCCCTGGTTACCACAGGGATCAGTGCTGTGTCCCTTATTTTTTGTGGTACTCATAAATGGTGTAGATGTGAATCTGCAGGGAGGTGGGTAGAGGAGGTGGGAGTTGTGAAAAGTAAGTTTGCGTTTGATACAATGATTGGCCGGGTGGTTGGCAGTGAGGAGGAAGGCTTTATGTTGCAGGAAGATACAGAAGGAATGATCAGACGGTTGGATCATTGACAGATGGAATGTAAACCTGGTAAGTATGAGGAGATGCACTTTGGAAGAAGGAACCAGACAGGAGAGTACTCAATGAATGGCAGCGCACGAAAAGCTTAGACTATGCACCTCCACACATCCCTGAATGTGACTGGACAGGATAATGGGCTAGTTAAGAATTGGACCTTGGGTGCAGCATTTATTAATCAGTGTGTAGATTATAAGAGCTATACAGGGCTTTCGTTCGGCCAAGATGGAATACTGTGTGGAGTTCAGGGAGCAACATTACTGGAAGGATGTGATTGTACTGGAGGGTGTGCAGAGGAGATTCACCAGGATGTGGAGAGAGACAGGATAAGCTCGGGTTGTTTAGTTTGGAGCAGAGAAGGCTGAGGGGGATGTGTTTCAGAAGGATAAGATAATGAGGGACATGGACAGGTTGGATAGACAACAGTTGTTTCTTTTAGTCAGAGGGTCAAGAACAAGGGAGCACAATTTTACAGTGAGGAGTTTGAGGTACCGAGAGAATTTAATTTTTATTCTCACCCAGAAGGTGAGGAATGCACTTGCTGAAAGGGGAGTTATCATGGGTAACCTCACAACCGTTAAAAAGTGCTTGGACGAGAACTTGGAAGTGTCATGGCATTCCCGGCTATGGACCTGATGTTGGAAAATGGGACTAATATAGATCGTGCTGTATTTCTGTTGGCACATAGTCCATAGTACTGAGAGCGTATGGTGTGCAAGGTCAATTATTGAGCAGCTGAATGCACGAATTGACCGGTTTCTGAAAAGTGAACTGTAATAGCTTGTTTAATCATGCCAATGTGAGAGGTATGAGAAAGTAAGTGCAGCCTCCTGAAACCAGAGAATAGGCAATGGGAAACAGCAAATGGCAGAACGATGAAGTCACTACTTCAGTTCTGTCTTCACAGAACTTTCTAACAATACTAGGAAAACCAAGTCTGGTGTGGGAAAATGACATAGTACACGGAACAGAGAACATAGTAAGTAAATGGATTAGGAGAAATTATTGGGACTGAAAATAATGGTCATAGACAACTTTAACATAGATTTAAGAAATGGGAATTATGATTGTGAAACAGACAGGAAGACAAATGAAAGAGAAACAATGGATGTAATACATTTAGATTTTCAGAAAAAAAGCGCCAAGCCTAGTTTGCAAAATTAAATCTTAGTGGATTGGGGCTAATATATGGCCATGTTTCTAGAATGGGACAGCTGGCAGGAAACAGTGAATAGAAATAAACAGACTTGTGAAGCAACAGCCTGACATTGTATTTAAGGTATGATTCTGTGAGTATGACTCTGTCCCAGACACCCCATCACCTTCACCGGAGATCTCCTGTCTCACAAGCAGGACAGACACAGCAGATGTGACGGCAGAGTGAGATACAGTCCTCATTAGTGACTCTGTATCCCATGAAGTCTCACGGTGTAGTTTGGACATGGGAAAGGAAACCTCCTGCTGATAACCATATACCAGCCTCTCTCAACTGAAGAATCAATATTCCTCCATGCGGAACAACACTTGGAGGAAACACTGACGCTGGTAAGGATGCACGATGTACTCTGGGTGGGGGATTCCAATGTCCACCTCCAAGAGTATCTCAGCTACAGCATTACTGATCGAGCGGGCCGGGTCCTAATGGATATAACAGCTAGACTAGGTCGGTGGCAGGCGGTGAAGGAACCAACTAGAGGAAAATACATATTTGACCACATCCTTATTCAGCCAATTGCAGAAGTATCTCCCCATGACAATATTGGTAAGAGTGACTACCGCATAGTCATTGTGGAGACAAGTCACACCTTCACATTGAGAATAACCTCCATCAGTTTGAGTGGTATTATCCACGTGCTAAACAAGACAGACTTCGAACAGATCTAGCAGCTCAAGTCTGGGTTTCCATAAGGTATTGTGGGTCATCAGTAGCAGCAGAATTGTACTCCCACACAACGTCATGCCCTGGCATGTCCCCCTCACAACAATTACCATCAAGCCAGAGGATCAACCTTGGTTCAATAGAGTGTGCAGGAGGGCAGGAACAGCACCGGGCACACTTGACATTGAGATGTCAGCCTGGTGAAGCATGAAACAGGACTACATGTGTGCCAAAGAGCAGAAGCAATAAGTGATAGACAGAGCTAAGTGATCCTACAAGCAACGGATCAGATGTAATCTCTGCAGTCCTTCCACTTCTCGTCGAGAAACGCTGGGGACAATTAAACAATTCACTGGATGAAGAGATTCCACAAATAACCCCTTCCTCCATGATGGAAGAGCCCAGCACTTCAGTGTATAAGATAAGGCTAATGCATTCGCAACAACCTTCAGTCAGAAATGCTGAGTGGATGATCCATCTCAGCCCCCTCCAGTGGTCCTCAGCAATTCAGTTACCATTCATCCACAGCAAGTGGACTGCAGCAATTCAACAAGACAGCTCATCACCGCCTTATCAAGGGGAACTAGCGACAGGAAATAAATTCTGGCCCAGCCGGTGACACCCAGATTGACGAAATAAATAATTTGGAAAAATAAAATTAACAGGAAGGTTGCTGAGGTATCGCAGGGATCGGTGCTCAGGCCCCAGCTGTTCGCGATAGCAATTAAACATTTGATTGCAGGAATCAAATACAATATATCCCAGCCTGTTGAAAGCACGAAAGGATGTGGGATTGTGAGTGGGTGGGGAGGATGTTAAAAAGTGCCAAGGTAACTGAGACAAGTGGAGTGAATGGGCAAATACATAGCAGATGGAGAACAAGGTGGGTAGAGGTGACGGTGTGCCCTTTGGTGGGAAGAATAGATGTCAGCTTATATTTGAAACATGTTGCTCTATAAAGCGATGTATGCTCCTTTTTGTTGTTTCCTTCTGAGCAGCGCTCCAAGGTCCCTGAAGCACAGAGAGTTCTCAATCCAGAGGTCAATACTGGGAATGGCATTTTCATGCTGACCAGCGTACATAGACCCTCCAAGGGTGGAGCTGTAACATTGAAAAGGATCTGAATCGCCTTGTACACCAGTCACTGAAAGCAATATTGCAGAAACAGAAAGCAGTTAGGAAGATAAACGATGCATTGACCTTCATTTCAGGATTTGAGCCCAGGAGTAAGGGTGACTTACTGCAGCTGTACAGGGCTTAGTTGGGACCCCATCTTGAACACTGTGCAGGGTTGTGTGCAGTTTTGGTCTCCTTACCTAATAAAGGACAAACCTGACATTGAGGGAGAGCAGCAAAGGATAACCAGACTGATTGTCAGGGATGACAGGCTTGTTGTAGGAGCAGAATTTGTGGCGACTGGGTCTGTATTCCATGGACTTTATGAAAATGAGTGGTGATCTCAGTGAGATATATAAAACTCTAACAGGGTGTGACAGTTTTGAATCAGGGATGGTAATTCCCCTGGCTGATATGTCTAAAACAAGGGTACAGGCAGGACTCTGTGCATTGAGATGAGAATAAATATCTGCACTCAGAGACTGGGGCACCTGGGGAATTCGCTCACACCTAGAAGCCAAGGCACTGAATTTAAATAAGGATTTAGAGGTAGTAAACGGATGAGGTGAGAGCAAGAGTACAGTGTGGAAATGAAAGGCCAGCCATCATTATACTGAATTGGGTAGCAAACTCGATGGGCCAAAGGGACTACTGTACTTCCTATTTATAGTTTTCCAAGGTTACTCACATTAACGGATATATTCATTTAGTGCAATACGTGCATTGAGGAGATGTTTGAACATGAACTAGAATGGGGGAGGCTCAATATGTTGTATGACCTCCTTCTTTGGGTCCATTTCTGGAACAGTTGAGGAACCCAGAGTGTGGGAGTAAGTACATGAAAGTTTTTGGCACTTACTCTCTTTAATTTCCGATATGGCTAGGAAGAACTGTTTGTTTCGTGTATGGATTCTTCTGTGGATGTTTCTCCTTCTTTACCGATGTTTGTGTGTAGTCTGTGGGAAAATTGTCACAAACTCTCAGTAGTAAGGAAGGAGGTCTCTGCAGGGGCGACAGGATTGTGTTTACCATTCCCTTTTCCGATACCGAAACTGGTGCTGGGTGTTCTGTCTGGTTTTATCCTTGAAGACATCGGAACAGTTTGATACAATTGAGGATCTTGCTTTGCCATTTCAGAGACTATTGAAGAGTTTATCACATGTCTATGTTTCTGGAGTCACTTTGAGGCCAGTCCAGGAAAGCACGGGAGATTCACTTCCTGAAAGTACATTGGAAAATAATGGGTGGGAGAATCGGGCTAGTGTTGAATGAGAGGAAGACCATGAGGTGGGGTGGGTAGTTAATGAGGTGAGTTCGATAAGATACCACCCGGAAACTAGCTCAGCCTCGTACAGACAATCCCTCTGCCACACTCAAAGAAAATGGCACTGAGACAAATTATTGTATGATTCAGACCAATGAGTTGAAGACTATACTGACCCTACTCCCAGTTACAAATGCGCAGAACAAATGATCAACTGACTTCACACCAATATCCCTTTTTCCCATCTTTCCTGGGAAGACTGACTCATATTACAGGATGCAATCGAAGTGTCTACATTTCAACATTCTGAAACCTCGGAACACATCTTTCAATGACACTATCTCTCAAACTCCCCCTCTCTGTCTATACCCCAAACCACTCCCATGTGATGATATTAAACTGAATCCCCTGCCATCTCTCTCTGGCAGTGATGTTCTCACACACATCAGCCCCTTGTCAGGGCACAATGGAGAGATGGAGCTGTAAATGGGTGGGAGCTGCACATCCTGTCACTTCCAGCATGGGCTGCCAGATTTCCCACGCTGGGCAGGGATCTAACACAGTGTTACTGAGCAATGCACTGGGGTGGGGTACACAGTCCTACATGCTGGGAGGGTAACTGCTCCTGGGTTACAGATCAATGCACTGGGGTGGTGTACACAGTCCTACATGCTGGGAGGGTAACTGCTCCTGGGTGACAGATCAATGCACTGGGGTGGTGTACACAGTCTACAGGCTGGGAGGGTAACTGCTCCTGGGTTACAGATCAATGAACTGGGGTGGTGTACGCAGTCCTACATGCTGGGACGGTAACTGCTCCTGGGTTACAGATCAATGCACTGGGGTGGTGTATGCAGTCCTACATGCTGGGTGGGGGGGGGGAGGGGTGGTAACTGCTCCTGAGTTACAGATCAATGTACCTGGGTGGAGTACACAGTCCTACATGCTGGGAGGTAACTGCTCCTGGTTTACAGATCAATGCACTGGGGTGGGGCACAGAGTCCTACATGTTGGGAGGCTAACTGCTCCTGGTTTACAGATCAATGCACTGGGGTGGTGTACACAGTCCTACATGCTGGGAGGGTAACTGATTCTGGGTTACAGATCAATGCACTGGGTTGGGGTACACAGTCCTACATGCTGGGTGTGTAACTACTCATGGTTTACAGTCCAATGCACTGGGGTGAGATACAAAGTCCTAGATGTTGGGAAGAAAACTGCTCCTGGTCTACAGATCAATGCACTGGTGTGGTGTACACAGTCCTACATGCTGGGAGGTTAACTGCTCCTGGGTTACAGATCAATGTACCGGGGTGGTGTACTCAGTCCTACATGCTGGGAGGGTAACAGCTCCTGGATTAAAAATCAATGCACTGGTGTGGGAGACACAGTCCTACATGCTGGGAGGGTAACTGCTCCAGGGTTACAGATCAATGTACCGTGCTGGTGTACACAGTCCTACATGCTTGGAGGGTAACTGCTCCTGGGATACAGATCAATGCACTGGGGTGGTGTACACAGTCCGACATGCTGGGAGGGTAACTGTTCCTGGGTTACAGATCAATGTACCGGGATGGTGTACACATTCCTACATGCTGGGAGGATAACTGCTCCTTGGTTACTGATCAATGCACTGGGGAGATGTGCACAGTCCAAAATGCTGGGAGGGTAACTGCTCCTGGGTTACAGATCAATACACTGGGATGGTGTACACAGTCCTACATGCTGGGCGGGTAACTGCTCCTGGATTACAGATCAATGCACGGGGGTGGTGTACACAGACCTACATGCTGGGGTGGGGGGTGGGGGTAACTGATCCTGGGTTACAGACCAATGTACCGGGGTGGTGTACACAGTCCTACATGTTGGGAGTGTAACTGCTCCTGGGTTACAGATCAATGCAATGGGGTGGTGTACACAGTCCTACATGCTGGGAGGGTAACTGCTCCAGGGTTACAGATCAATGTACTGGGGTGAGGTACACAGTCCTACATGCTGGGAGGGTAACTGCTCCTGGGTTACAGATCAATGTACCGTGATAGTGTGCACAGTCCTACATGCTGGGACGGTAACTGCTTCTCGGTTACTGATCAATGCACTGGGGAGATGTGCACAGTCCAACATGCTGGGAGGGTAACTGCTCCTGGGTTACAGATCAATGTACTGGGGTGGGGTACACAGTCCTACATGCTGGGGGGGTAACTGCTCCTGGGTTAAACATCAATGTACTGGGGTGGTGTAGACAGTCCTACATGCTGGGAGGGTAACTGCTCGTGGGTTACAGATCAATGAACTGGGGTGGTGTACGCAGTCCTACATGCTGGGAGGGTAACTGCTCCTGGGTGACAGATCAATGTACTGGGGTGAGATGCACAGTCCTACATGCTGGGAGGGTAACTGCTCCTGCGTTACTGATCAATGTACTGGGTTGGTGTACACAGTCCTACATGCTGGGAGGGTTACTACTCCTGGGTTACAGATCAATGCACTGGGGTGGGGTACACAGTCCTACATGCTGCGAGGGTAACTGCTCCTGTTTTACTGATCAATGTGCTGGGGTAATATACACAGTCCGACATGCTGGGAGAGTAATCGATCCGGGGTTACAGATCAATGCACTGTGGTGCGGTACACAGCCTACATGCCGGGAGGATATCTGCTCCTGGGTTACAGATCAATGCACTGGGGTGGGATACACAGTCTTACATGCCGGGAGGGTATCTGCTCCTGGGTTACAGATCAATGTACTGGGGTGGTATACACAGTCGTCCATGCTGGGAGGCTAACTGCTCCTCTTTTACAGATCAATGTACTGGAGTGGGGTACACAGTTCTCCATGCTGGCGGGGGGTAACTGCTCCTGGTTTACAGATCAATGTACTCTGGTGGGGTACACAGTCCTACATGCTGGGAGGTTAACTGCTCCAGGTTTACAGATCAATGCACTGGGGTGGTGTACACAGCCCTACATGCTGGGAGGGTAACTGCTCCTGGGTTACAGATGAATGCACTGGGTGGTATACACAGTCCTACAAGCTGGGAGGTTAACTGCTCCTGGTTTACAGATCAATGCACTGGGGTGGTGTACACAGCCCTACATGCTGGGAGGGTAACTGCTCCTGGGTTACAGATGAATGCACTGGGGTGGTGTACACAGTCCTACATGCTGGGAGGGCAACTGCTCCTGGCTGTAGATCAATGTACTGGGCTGCTGTACACAGTCCTACATACTGGTAGGGTAACTGCTCTTGGGTTACAGATCAATGTACTGGGGTGGTGTACACAGTCCCACATTCTGGGAGGGTAGCTGCTCCTGGGTTACAGATCAATGCACCGGGGTGGGGTACACAGTCCCACATACTGGGAGGCTAACTGCTCCTGGGTTACAAATCAATGCACTGGGGTGGTATACACAGTCCTACATGCTGGGAGGGTAACTGCTCCTGGTTTACAGATTAACGTACTGGGGTGGTGTACACAGTCCTTCATGCTGGGAGGGTAACTGCTCCTGGTTTACTGATCAATGTACTGGGGCGGGGTTCACAGTCCTACATGCTGGGAGGGTAACTGCTCCTGGGTTACAGATTAATTCACGAGTAATCACGGCATAGGTCGCTGTGCTGGTCAGACTATCTGCTTGAGGTTTATTGATGAATGCACTGTTGTGGTCTGCGTAGCTCCCCGTGCTGCACAGATATCTAGTCCGCGTTTATAGATCAATGCACGGGTGTGGTCTGCACTGTTTCCCATGCTGAATACTTGCTGGCGGAACACAGCAAGCCAGGCAGTATCAGGAGGAGTGGAATTTGATGTTTCGGTGTAGACCTCCGTCAGGACTCTTGCAGAAGGGATACACCTGAAACGTCGACTTCTCTACCTCACAGCGTGGCTTGCTGTGTTCTCCAAGCTTCCTGCCTGTCTTCTTTGGATTCCAGCATCTGCAGCTTTTCTGTCTCTGTCCCAGTTTTCCATAGTGTACACATGTCTCATCTGCGTTTGAAGATAAGTGCCCTGACATGATCTGCACAGTGCTCCACTCTGGACAGATAGCTGGGTTGTATTGACCAGTGTAATGGATGAATCTGGACAGATTGCTGGGTTGTACTGAGCAGTACACTGGCCTGGTCTACACAGTGTTCCCTGGTGAACAGATATCTCCTCTGGGTGTATGGTGTCTGGGCTGGTTCTGGGAGGTGGATTGAGAATGTGGTATATCTCACCATTTCAGCTGATCTGGCAATGCCTTTAGTTCCCATTCCTGTGATTGGACCCTCCGTCTCTCACCCCATTAATTTTAATGTCACCCCAGGCACAGTACATCGTGTTGGTGGGGTGGGTAGGGGGGAAAGGTCATGGACAGGTCAAGGGGTTCCCCGGAACATTCTGTCCCCGACATTCTATAACTGACATTCCTCGGAACGTTCTGTCCCCGACATTCTATAACTGACATTCCCCGGAACGTTCTGTCCCTGACATTGTTTGTGAACGGCCAGACGTTAGTGAATTGAACAAACGATAAGATCCCGAAGGAAGAGATCCCGTTCCAGGGAGAAGGAGACACTGTTCCGAAGGCCCCTCAGGCAGTTAAAGGGGTGAATACGTTTTCCCTGCGTTTACATTTCTCCACGACACAGGATCGACCACAATTTAGACCAAAATACAGGAATTCCCAAACTCCCAGTCTTCAGGAAACTGGGAGAGAATCCTTCAGGACTGTAACGTTTCCACCCTCCGTATTAGGAACTGGGAAGGAGTGACCTGTGTCTGCTCTCGAGTGATCGAGTGTGTGGGAATGTTCTAGAAACCATCTGTCCTTATGGATGTGTCTCTGCGTGTTTGGGAAGGGAGGGTTTCTTGTGGTTTATGTCACATTTTTGTCAGTAATTCCGACCTTCCCATTTGTTATTCCAGCTCCAATTATTTTAATAAATCCCTGAATACAGGGACACATTTGAAAATCTCACTGGGTCCCCGATCAAACGGGTCCCTTTGCCTCCAGGCTGATGGATAATGGGTTTGTTTTCCTTCCTTACAGTTAACGTAGTGACCATCTACGTCCTGCTTTATAAAGATTGTGGATTGTCTCCATGTGTCAGACGTTACCTGGGGGCCATGGCAGCGGCGGATCTCCTGGTCATTATCCTCGACCTGATCCTGAGACACATTCCCATTGTTTATGATGAACACTTTTATTTCCTGTACTCCGTCCCCGTGTGTGATATCCACGCCGTCCTACTTTATGCAGCCACTGACTGCTCTGTCTGGTTCACCGTCACTTTCACCTTTGATCGGTTTGTGGCCATTTGTTGCCAGAAGCTGAAAAGTAAATATTGCAGTGAGAAAACAGCGGCTGTGGTTCTGGGAGCAGTGACTGTGCTGAGCTGTTTAAAGAACATTTTCTGGTATTTTATGTTCACGGCTCGGTATTTGCTGGGGAACAATCCCTGGTTTTGTGATGTAACAGACGCTGTTCGTTCCTCCAGTGTCTGGGTCACAATCGAGTTCCTCCACAATATTCTAACCCCGTGTGTCCCATTTCTCCTGATTCTGCTGCTCAATGTTCTCACTGTCAGACACATTTTAGTGACCAGCAGAGCCCGCAGGAGACTCCGCGCTCACACCAATGGGGACGCTCAGTCTGACACTGAAATGAGAAACCGAAAAAAATCCATCATTTTACTGTTTGTGATCTCGACCAATTTCATCCTGTTATGGTCAATGTTAATGCTGTATTCTATATGGTACCGGATGAGGGATATTGGGTTTAAGTCTATTTCTATCGATTACTTTGTGGGGGAATTGGCCTTCATGCTGCAGCTCCCCAGTTGCTGCACAAACACCGCGATTTATGCCGTGACCCAGACTAAGTTCAGGCAGCAGCTGAAGAATGTGCTGAAATATCCCTTCACACAAATCCATCCATCCATCAAATTCCCTCATTAATCAATCCATCCGGAATTTTCTCATTTCAGTTCAGTGTTTCAGTGATGGAGCAGCCTGTCGCTATGGTAACAGACTGAGGGTAGCGCTGGTTTGTCCATCCTTATCCCACAGGGGGGTTACAGGGAAACATTTCAATGTTTCTCACAACTCAGGTGCCAGTGAGAAAAGGCAACATCCCACTGACTGTATCCATCACTTCCATTTGTAACCAATAAAAATGTTGATTAAAGCGTGCCGGGCAGCAGAGTGACCGATGTTGTTGTGTGTCTTTGTGTTGGTGAAGCTGAGCTGGGGAGAGACAGACTCAGACCCAAGTCCTGGTCCTCAGGGAAAGGGAGGGCACCGCGCCCTGAGCTCAGGAGCTGGGTTTAACTCCCTCTGTCCCACCACTGCAGGCTGGACACCCCATTACCTCTCCGCTACTCTTTCTCCTCAATTCTTTCTGTCGCTCTCTCGTTCAGCACACACACTCTTTTTCAATACACTCCCTCATCCCCCTCTCTCTCGCACACACATAGCCCCCCAACCCTGGTTTGTACACCTGCCTCCACTCTTCCCTCTCACCCCCCTCTCTCTCCCTCCCACAACTCCATCTCTATTTTCCCCACCTCCCACATCTCACCCCCACCCCTCACACGCAGCCTCACCCCCAGTCTCTGGGTCAGAGGGAGTGGGAAGGACCAGGGAGACAGAGTATGTCAGAGAGAGAGAGGGAGGGAGAGAGATTCAGTCAGAGGGAACGAGGGAGCTGGGAGGAGAGAGACACCGAGGGAGGTGGAGAGAGAGAGTTAGGGTGAGGGAGAGAGAGAGAGAGAGAGAGAGGGAGGGAGGGATGGAGGGAGAGGGAGAGGTGAGAGAGAGGGGATTGGGGCGCGAGAGAGAGGGAGGGAGGCAAAAGATAGAGAGGGAGCATGCGTAAGAGAGGGAGGGGGTGAGAGAGAGAGAGGGGGGGGGGAGAGAGAGGGCCGAGAGATGGAGGGGACTGGTGAGAGACAGAAGGAGGGAGGGGGCTGAGAGAGAGAGAGAGAGAGAGAGAGAGAGCGAGAGAGGGGTCGAGAGAGAGAGAGAGGGGGCGAGAGAGAGAGAGAGCGCGCGAGAGAGAGAGAGCGCGCGAGAGAGAGCGCGCGCGAGAGAGAGAGCGTGAGAGAGAGAGGGCGAGAGAGAGAGGGCGAGAGAGAGAGAGAGTGAGAGAGAGAGAGCGCGCGCGCGAGAGAGAAACAGAGGGCGAGAGAGAGAGAGAGGGTGAGAGAGAGAGGGTGAGAGAGAGAGAGGGCGAGGGAGAGGGCGTTAGAGAGAGAGAGAGGGCGAGAGAGAGAGAGAGAGAGGGCGAGAGAGAGAGAGAGAGGGGGGAGACAGGGCGAGAGAGAGAGAGAGGGGGGCGAGATAGGGCGAGAGAGAGAGAGAGGGGGCGAGAGAGAGAGAGAGGGCGAGAGAGAGAGAGGGCGAGAGAGAGAGAGAGAGGGCGAGAGAGAGAGAGACAGAGGGGGAGCGAGAGAGAGAGAGAGGGGGCGAGATAGGGCGTGAGAGAGAGAGAGAGGGGGCGAGAGAGAGATAGGGAGAGAGAGAGAGAGAGAGAGGGGGCGAGAGAGGGGGCGAGAGAGAGGGGGGCGAGAGAGGACGAGAGAGAGAGGGGGCGAGAGAGAGAGAGAGACAGACAGAGGGGGGGCGAGAGAGAGAGAGAGAGAGAGGGGGCGAGAGAGAGAGAGAGGGGCGAGAGAGAGAGAGTGCGAGAGAGAGCGCGAGAGAGAGAGAGAGCGCGAGAGAGAGAGACAGAGAGAGAGAGATAGGGTGAGAGAGAGAGAGGGGGGTGCGAGAGAGGGCGAGAGAGAGAGAGGGCGAGAGAGAGAGAGAGAGAGGGCGAGAGAGAGAGAGAGAGACAGAGGGGGGCAAGAGCGAGAGAGAGAGGGGGCGAGAGAGGGCGAGAGAGAGGGGGCGAGAGAGGACGAGAGAGAGAGAGAGAGAGTGCGAGAGAGAGAGAGCGCGAGAGAGAGAGAGCGCGAGAGAGAGAGCGGGCGAGAGAGAGAGAGAGATAGGGCGAGAGAGAGAGAGAGAGGGGGCGAGAGAGGGCGAGAGAGAGGGGGCGAGACAGGACGAGAGCGAGAGAGAGGGGGCGAGAGAGAGAGAGAGAGAGAGAGAGGGGGCGAGAGAGAGAGAGGGCGAGAGAGAGAGAGAGGGCGAGAGAGAGAGAGAGAGAGACAGAGAGAGGGCAAGAGAGAGAGAGAGAGGGGGGGCGAGAGAGAGAGAGAAGGGGAGAGAGGGAGAGAGAGAGAGGGGGCGAGAGAGAGAGAGAAAGAGAGATGGGGCGAGAGAGAGAGAGAGAGAGAGACGGGGCAAGAGAGAGAGAGAGAGGGCGAGAGAGACAGAGAGATGGAGAGAGGGCGAGAGAGAGAGAGAGAGAGAGGGCGAGTGGGCGAGAGAGAGAGAGAGAGAGAAAGGGGGCGAGAGAGGGAGAGAGAGAGGGCAAGAGAGAGAGAGAGAGAGATAGGGCGAGAGAGAGAGAGAGGGGGCGAGAGAGGGCGAGAGAGAGGGGGCGAGAGAGAGAGAGAGAGAGACAGAGAGGGGGCGAGAGAGAGAGAGGGCGAGAGAGAGAGGGGGTGTGGCGAGAGAGAGAGGGAGCGTGAGAGAGAGAGAGAGAGAGAGAGAAAGGGGGCGAGAGAGAGAGAGACAGACAGAGGACGAGAGAGAGAGAGAGGGTGAGAAGGTGAGAGAGAGAGAGAGAGGGCGAGCGAGAGAGAGGGCGAGAGAGAGAGAGAAAGAGAGATGGGGCGAGAGAGAGAGAGAGAGAGAGAGAGACGGGGCAAGAGAGAGAGAGAGAGGGCGAGAGAGACAGAGAGATGGAGAAAGGGCGAGAGAGAGAGAGAGAGAGAGAGGGCGAGTGGGCGAGAGAGAGATAGAGAGAGAAAGGGGGCGAGAGAGAGAGAGAGACAGACAGAGGGCGAGAGAGAGAGAGAGCGAGAAGGTGAGAGAGAGAGAGAGAGAGAAAGAAGAGAGAGACAGAGAGAGGGCGACAGAGAGAGTGCGACAGAGAGAGGGCGAGAGAGAGAGGGCGAGAGAGAGAGGACGAGAGAGAGAGGGCGAGAGAGAGAGAGGGCGAGAGAGAGAGGGCGAGAGATAGAGGGAGAGGGGGCGAGAGAGAGAGGGAGAGGGGGCGAGAGAGAGAGGGAGGGGGGCGAGAGATAGAGGGAGAGGGGGCGAGAGAGAGAGGGAGAGGGGGCGAGAGAGAGAGGGAGGGGGGCGAGAGAGAGAGGGAGGGGGGCGAGAGAGAGAGGGCGAGAGAGAGAGGGCGAGAGAGTGAGTGGGAGAGGAGCAAGAGAGAGAGAGAGGGGGAGGGGGCGATAGAGGGAAAGGGAGGGTGCGAGAGAGGGAAAGGGAGGGGGCGAGAGAGGGAAAGGGAGGGGTCGATAGAGGGAAAGGGAGGGGTCGATAGAGGGAAAGGGAGGGGGGAGAGAGGGAAAGGGAGGGGGCGAGAGAGGGAGGGAGCATGTGAGAGAGATGGAGGGGGCAAGAGAGAGAGAGGGAGGGGGGCAAGAGAGAGAGTGGCAGGGGGGCTAGAGAGAGCGAGGAAGGGGGTGAGAGAGAGAGAGGGAGGGCCGAGTGAGGGAGGCGGCAGATGAGAGAGAGAGGGAGGGGGGTGAGTGTAAGAGAAGGGGCGAGAGAGATGGAGGGGGTGAGAGAGAGGAAGGGGAGCGAGGCAGAGGGTGGGGGACGAGATAGAGGGAGGGAAGGCGAGAGAGAGAGAGCGAGGGAGAATGGGGTGAGACAGAGGGAGGGGGTGAGAGGGAGGGAGGGGGTGAGAGAGAGAGGGAGGGGGCAAGAGAGCGAGGGCGGGGGGCAAGAGAGAGAGAGAGGGGGAGGGTGTGAGAGAGAGTGGGAGGGGGGCG